>NC_064631.1:443072180-443375210 GCF_023864275.1 Schistocerca cancellata
CAGGAACAGCTGATTCATCACTTGGAAAACAGTGAAGAGCAGACGCTGTTCTCTTCGATTTTACGGCTAAGGATGGCACGAGAACGCTTTAAGGCTCAAAATTTTGGACGAAGGAACACTCTGAAGTCCTGAAGTTATACTTTATTCCAGCTAAATTCGCTGACAAGCTCGGGAAACTGGGCCCTATTTGTCAATCGTATGGGTGGTCACGTCATTAAGTGCTATAAAATCCTCAACATCATTCCATTCATTGTCAGAGTTAGGCCACTCCAGCTGCATCACGGTTACTGATGGCAGATTAGGTCTACTACTTACAGAATACCCGATTCAAAAGGAGAAAAGGAAGGTTATAATGATTAACGTCCCGTCGACATCGTGATCACTAGAGACGGAGTACAAGCTCGGATAAGGGCAAGGTTGGGGAAGCAAATCGGCAATGTAAAATCAATGGTACCATCTCGGAATTTGCCTGGAGCCATTTAGGGAAACTACAGAAAACCGAAATCAGCATGGCCGAATGCGGATTTGAATCATTGTTCTCCCGAATTGTGGTCCCACCCTGTTAAATAGAAAGAAGAGTCTCTATCCAGTGCCGTATTGGAGCCCACTACTATGAGTCTTCAGGAATCTGGCTGTAGAGGGAACATGGTCACAACAGGGTCTGATTAAACATGAGAGCTTGGCTGGTCATCCTTGAATGAAGTACTGTACTGTCCGTCTGCGAGCTGTACAACTTGGGAGCGTGGCATGATTTCGCCACTACTGGACAGGACAAGTATCACCTGGTCCGCTGGGACAATCTTCCTGGATGCCCTTCTCATTGCTGTTTGGTCTACCACCTACACAACACCTCCACAACTGACAAGAGGGCCATGCAGATTCCTAGGACTGAACCTAATGCCAGCTTCACATATCAAGAGCTCTGTGCTTCCGACAGACATACACAGCCATATCGGGCTGTGGCGACACACCAACCGTCTGACCCTCTCACGGCGGGGCCGCGGCACTGACCTCCGACAACTCCAGAACCTGCGCCTGCAGTGTCTTCGCCGCGGTCTGACGTGCTATTCTGCACCTTCGTGCAATGCGGGTCAGCACGGCCGCTGCTAGACAGCGCAGACAAGAGGACAGGGTGGATGAAAATTCTTGCTACCTGTGGCCGTGCCATATGTTTCTTAGCAAATACTGACAGCTATTTTTGACATTAGTGCCATTTATTCAGCATCCTGTTACGTCATCGTCTATACTTTTCCAGTATCAATGCTCTCTGGAAATGCGTTTTGCATCGTGCTGTGACCAAGTGACATTCGTATAGCATTTGAAGTAATGTGGATGTAAGATCTTCCGGATTAATAACTCGTTCATATTTTGAATGTACCAGAACGGCGAATCTGTAATTTGTGGGAGCTTGACTCATGTACCACTGTGATTACAGATTGACTAAGTAGCTTTTTATCAATAGGCTCTCCGTCCGAATATACAATTTATTCTTGGATAAAACTGGATTTTTGTCACAAGCTTTGCAATTAAATTAGAATTCAATGGTAAATTTTCCCAGTATCGTCACTGAATAAATCTAATGAAATGAAAATCTTATTCTGCCCTACTGGCAGTTCGGAATGTACATCTGTTTGTGCATTTTGGCTGCGGACCTGAAAATTATTTCGTAGTCAACTGGGCGTAATCAGTGGCAAGCGCGGCAATTGTTGAGCTGTCCTGGAAGGAACAGTACTATTTGATTCAAAACCACATTGTTGATGCGACGAAATGTCACGGAAACAGAATTCTGACACATAAGATGCAGTTATTATCATTTTATGTGGGTCATATTTTGTGAGACATTTAGCATGGAACAAATTTTGTTTTAATATGTGGAGTACTTGTTGGTATTCGCAGTTCCAATTCCAGTTTTTGCCTTTCCGTACTAATCTGCGAAGCAGTTTGCTTATATGGTTGCACCATGTGGGATGAACTTCCCTTAGTCAATTGTTTGTCGTAATATTGTACTGTTTCTGGAGGTCTTTTGGAGCCGAAATCTTTTTAATAGCTTCCGTATACTGCAGAATCCAATAGCATGTGCAGGCAGAATGTGTCCTATGTAATACATTTTTCATGGGAGAAATATGCACTTGTCTTAACTACATTTTTAATTTTCTAGATGCAAAATTTTGAGGACTGATTCCAAACCAAGTGATACTTCTTCGGGAGTTTTTTTGAGATAAGGATGTAGTTCACGTCATTCACACCGTTCGGAGCTTCCCGATATAATTACTATACATATTGATGGAAAAAAACCGGATCAATGGCGGTTCGAAATCTCTTACACTGACTTGGAGTGAATGGAGTATTGAGAACTATGAATCTGTTTGTCGTCATATGTATGTATTGTATATAAGCATTCTTGGGACAAAGGTTTGAAAAGCTTTAGGAAACTAAACGAAGAAATCGTTTGCTGAAATCGTCTTTTATGGGGTGCATCAATTTTGGTGCGCAACTGCTTGACTGTCTAACTTCAATGCTAATTAACTCGGGAACCGTGCAACGTTTCGAATTTGGTATTAAAAATTATTTGTCAGCATAGCCTACCGTACAACATCGTTACAAGCTTTTCAGAATGTTTCTGATGACTCTGTATTTAAAACAGAATAACTGTGGAAACAAATGAGAAACAAGAACAACGATTTATTAACATAATGTACAACGAAATACACTCAGATTTTGAGTTCTGAGAAGGCGCGGCACGGATGTAAATTTTTGAACCTAATCTGACTGAACACAATAGATGATTAGTAGCAACTATTGTAATTTAAGTTCAGTTTTTACCAAAATTAGAGTTTTATAATTTCAGTCTATCAGTACATTAACAACGCCAACGGCCTTGCCGCAGAGGTAACACCGGTTCCCGTCCGATCACCGAAGTTAAGCGCTGTCGGGCTGGGCTAGCACTTGGGTGGGTGACCAGCCGATCTACGGAGCGCTGTTGGCAAGCGGGGTGCACTCAGCCCTTGTGAGGCAAACTGAGGAGCTACTTGATTGAGAAGTAGTGGCTCCGGTCTCGGAAACTGACATACGGCCGGGACAGTGGTATGCTGAACACACGCCCCTCCATATCCGCATCCAGTGACGCCTGTCGGCTGAGGATGACACGACGGACGGTCACTGCCTTTGGACCTTCATGGCCTATGCGGGAGGAGAGAGAGAGAAAGAGTACATAAACACTTGGCCCGTTATGTAGTGTAATCCTCGATCCTCACTTTTACCTATCCGGCAATTGGAACTACTCACGTGAAAACTGTAGGCAGCTTCGGGCTTCAGCGCTCTTTGAGGTGGCAGGTGTAAATATTGGCAGGTGAAAGTCGTATTTGAGTGTATTGTTACGGAACCACTAAGTAGTTCCTTACATGTGCGCCATCTGGAAAGCGTGTGACGACACTGTGTGTGCGCCACGCTGAGACTGCCTGTTGGGCGGCTTCCTCTGAAGACTGTCATTGTGCAGACCGTGTGCCGGATACCGTAGCATCCCTCCACTGGCGGAGGGGGCCACGGCGATTCTGATGAAGCTGGCTTCGTTAATTTCTTGCTTCCTCGCTCGCCGTCTTGAGGTTATGATAGATGCACACATGTTGCTCCCCCTGTCGTTTTCCCCTAGATGCGCGATAAACCGTAGCTAAAATTATGTTCAAAAATGTTCAAATGTGTGTGAAATCTTATGGGACTTAACTGCTAAGGTCATTAGTCCCTAAGCTTACACACTACTTAACCTAATTTATCATAAGGAGAAACACACACACCCATGCCCGAGGGAGGACTCGAACCGCTAACCCTGCGCGGTCCAAAATTATGGCGAGGGGTGGTGGGTCAACAGTCGGGCACGTCCAGGTGCGTAGCTTCGTCTCTGTGGTGAGAAGAGACTTCGACTTCTATTTGGTCATCGACAGTTGACTGGGGCTGGACGTCACTGCTGGAGGCGAAGCTGGGGACGGCTACCAGCTGTCTTTATAACTCCCACAGACGTCTGATCGCACTGAAGTCTTGTAAATCTGAAAAAGAAAACAGTCTTCGCAATTTTCCTATAAATTCATTAGTTCGCTGCTGTCGTAGCTGACTTCTAAGGCGCGCTGTGACACCATAAGATATTTGAGTTTTATAAACGACATTGCAGAGCTACTCTGTGGCTGCACCTTGCAACCAAGCCTTGTTTCCATACTTACACTTCCTAGTGAGTAGCTGATCATTTATTTTAAGAAAATTCGTCTCGACTGTTGTTGATAATCGGGCTCAGAATGTGCAAGTGACGTTAAAGCTGACGTTATGGTGTGATGTTTTCTCCCATGTACTCTTTCACCTGGAGACTGCAGTATAATAATTCAGTGTCGGAATAAAAGTTTGATAGAACCAGTTGGAACCCATCCTACGGGTACGCAACGGTGGAGCAATCGTTGTCAACTCTAGGAAGAATTGAACTATAATCATACAGGGAACTGACTGCCTCGTAGTGTGTAAAAGAGGACGCCAGGAACAGCTGATTCGGCACTTGGAAAACAATGAAGAGCAGGCGCAGCGCTCTTCGGTTGTCGACCTAAGGATGACACGAAAAAGCTTTGAGGCTGCAAATTATGCACAAAGGAACGCTCTGAAGTCCTGAAGTTATACTTTATTCCAGCTAAAAACGCTGACAAGCTCGGGAAACGAGGGCATATTCTGTCATCCGTATGGGAAATCACGTCATTAACTGCTATTAAACCCTCTTCATCATTCCACGCATTTTCAGAGTTAGGCGACTCCACCTGCGTCATGGATACTGACGGATGGCCATCTCTTAGTTGCAGGTTACACACTTCAAAAGAAGGGAAGGAGAAACATGGGGTTAAACGTCCCGTCGACATCGAGATCCTTAGGGACGGAGCACAAGCTCGGACTGTGGCAAGATGGGGAAGGAAAACGGTGCTGCACTTTCAAAGAATTCATCCCAGAATTTGCCTGGAGCGTCGTCCTTCCGAATGCCAGTCCAACCATGTTGAATACAAGGAAGTGTCTATATTCGCCGCCACCTCGGAGTCCACTACTTCGATGTGATGGTGGTGATGTGTGGTTTGGGGAGACCTCAACTGCGCGGTCATCAGCACCTGTAAAAATTCCCAATGTGCACACAGTAATATCTAACCACTTTCATGAATGATAATGGAATGATGAGGACAAAACAAACACCCAGTTCCCGGGGAGACAAAATCCCCACTCCAGTCGGGAACCGAACTCGGGGCCCCATGATCCAGAAGTAGCAACTCTAGCCACTAGACCATGAGCTGCGGACCCACTGCTAAGAGTCTTCAGCTGTCAGACTGTGAAGGGAACCAACAGGACTGGCTGAAGACGAGGGCTGGCTGATCCTCTGTGATTGAAGAACTGATTTGCCCGTCTGCTAGCATATCTACTTGGAAGCAGGGCCCGTATTCCGCCACTCCTCGGCAGTAGTAGTACCACCTTAGCAGCTGTACGCTGGGACCGCCTTTCGGGCTGTTATTTTCGTTGATCTTGGGTCTTCTGCCTACACGCCGTCTCGACAGCAGACAACAGGGCACGCATATTCCTGGGGCTGAACCTAATCCCAGCTTCACTTAACGAGAGTAATGGGCGTTGCCAGGCGTCCACAGCCATACCGGGCTGTGGTGACACACCAACCGCTTGACCCTCTTACGACAGGGCCGCAGCACTGACCTCCGACAACTCCAGAGCCTGCACCTGCAGTGTCCTCGCCGGGCATTGACGTGCTACTCCGCGCCTTCGTGCAATGCGGGTCAGCACGGCCGTTGCTGCTAGACAGCGCTAGGAAGAAGACGGGGTTAATGTGATACTTTCGCTTATAAATGATTGTAAATCGAATGATGTCTCCTTAGAGCTACGGTGCTCCTCACTACTCCACCATCGCAGCTCCACTTGTCTCTCCTACACTCATGTAGGAGGCCGCATCTGGTGGGCTGCTATACTACTGCAGTCCTTACCATACTGCAGAGCGAACTTAGTCACGTGTGACTTGAACGTCCATGCAAATAGTGAGGAAAGTCGTTGATTTCTGAATGAAATGGCGTGGTTTTAAATTGTGAAATGCCATTTCTGTCATAAAAAGTCTGAATTCCTCAGACGAAAATTGTCATTGTTAATAACTATAGCTTCTGGCAATCTCTCAGTGGATAAAATCTTTGAGGAAGCCTGAATTCTTATCAAAGACATAATCTATGATATTTGGATCACAAATGGAATTTAGAAAATGCATCATTGGCGATGAGCTTCCAAAAAATGGTGCACCAAGGACGACGTGTAGATGCGGCCAGTGCTCTGATACCTCTGGCCACTGTAAATGTTTCCGAGGAGGAACTGACAGGTATTTTTGACATTAGTGGCATTTAACCAGCATCCTTCCTACGTCTTTACACTTTTTTCACTTTCAATGTTCTCTGAAAATGCGTTTCGCATCGTACTGAGACACAGTGTCATTCGTGTAGCATCAGAAGTACTTTGGAAGCGATCGCTTCCGGAATGATCTCTCCTTTCTTTGCTAATTCGTAATCTACCACAATAACACGTTTGTAAACTCTGACAGCAGGTCCCATGTGCAAATGTGATTTAATTGCAAATTGAATAAGCAGTCAGTGGACACTCCGTGTGAATATACAGTCCTATTTAAGCTCAGATAAAACTGGATATTTTTGGCACAAGCTTTGCAATTAAATAAGAATTCAATGGAATATTTTCACATTGTCGTCACTGAATAAATCTATTGTAAAATATACATCTACTGAATAGAAAATCTTATTTTGTCCTATTGGCAGATGGGAATGTACATCTGCGTTCGTATTTTGTGCTGCGACTCTGAAAATTATTTGACAGTCATAATTGGGGAAAAGTTGGCCCAGCGCTGCAATAGTTGAGGTGTCCTGGAAGGAACAGTATTTCGTGGTCCAAAAATAGTAATAAAAGGCTTGGAATCAATAAAAATAATCAATCTACATTTGACAATAACGTGTATTCGTGCAACTTAATGACAGCGAAAGTCCTTGCAAGTGCTTTTTTCTCGGTGTGACTGCTACTCCTCTGAGCAAATCTTACTGTTTTCAACGCAACGTCATTAGCCACTCGAAACCACATAGTTGATGCGACGAAACGGCGCTGAAGCCAAATCCTGACACATAGGCTGCATTGTCAATATTTGATGTGGTTCATATATTGTGAAACATTTAGCATCGAAAAATACTTTGATTAAAACAAATGCATGTTGCCAATTCGCAGTTCCAACCCCAGGTATTGCCTTTCCGTACTCATTTTTGAAGCAGTTTGCTTATTTTTGCAGTATGTGGTGTGAACTTCCTGTAGTAATTCTTTTGTTCTAATATGCTACACAGTTTCTGGATGTCTTTTGGAGCCGAAATGGTTTTAATTGCTTCTGTATGTTGCAATGTCGAATACCGTGTGCAGACAGAGTGCATCCTAGGTATTGCATTTTTCGTAAGATGAATATGCACTTGTCTTTATTATATTTTAAATTTTCCATCTGAAAAACTTTGAGGACTGTTTCCAAACCTCGTGAAACTTCTTCCGGAGTTTCACCACAGTTTCACCACAGTTGGTGTTTCCCACTGACTATTTTTAATGGAGTCTATAATACTATCATGTTCAAGGTGATCAATTTCCTGTTAGACTTCATAATTTAACACAAAGGACACAGCATTCTACTTCAATATGATGTGTGGATAGTTGCTGTGAATTCTACTGCTTGTAGCTCCGGGCAAATATTGTATTTTTGCAACAGTTTTTGCGACTTGCCCATGACAACACCGGTATCAACCTTCGTGAGTGGTGAAGCCAAGGATATTGAAGAGATCAAGGTGCAACCAATTTGTTGCTTTCTAATAATTCGGCCATCTGCATCCAAAAGCATGCCGGGCTGTGGCGACACACAAACCGCCTGACCTTCTTACGACGGGGCCGCAGCACTGACCTCCGACAACTCCAGAATCTGTGCCTCCTGTGTCCCTGTGTCCTCGGCGGGCACTGACGTGGTACTCTGCACTTTCGTACAGTGCGGCTCAGCACAGCCGCTACTAGGCAGCGCTGGCAAGACAGAGTGGATACAAAACTCTTGCTTATAAATGACTGTAAATTGAATGATGTCACATTATCGCTCTGGCGCACCAGACGACTCTACCACTACACGTCCACTTGATTCTCCCACACTGATGTGGGAGGCTAAATCTGGTGGGCTGCACAGTACTGAGAAAGAAAATTTAGTTTGGCGTTACCCTTACTATACTGCTGAGCAAGCTATGTTACGTGTGACTCGAACGTCCTTGCAGATAGTTCTGGAAAGCCTCTGATTCCTGAATGAAATGTGGTGATTTTAAATTGTGAAATGCCATTTCTTTCAAAAAAAAAAACTTAATTCTTCAGATGAAAATTAAGTGTCATTGTTAATAACTAGAGCTTCCGGAATTCCTTCAGTGGGCAAAACTTTTGACAAAGCCTCAATTCTTATCACAGACATAATCGATGATACTTGGATCACAAATGAAAATTTAGAAATGGTATCGATGACGATGACCCAGTAGCTTAGAAAAATGGTGACCAAGATCGGCGTTTACGTCTATGTGATTACTCTGCAATTCACAATAAAGTGCCTGGCAGAGGGTTCAACGAACCACCTTCAAGCTGTCTCTCTACCGTTCCAGTCTCGAACGGCACACGAGAAAAACAAGCACTTAATTTTTTCTGTGCGAGCCCTAATTTCTCTTATTTTATAGTGATAATCATTTATCCCTGTGTAGGTGGGTGCCAACAGAATGTTTTCGCAATCGGAGGAGAAAACTGGTGATTGAAATTTCATGAGAAGATCCCGTCGTAACGAAAGCGCCTTTGTTTTAATAATTGCCACTCCAATTCACGTATCATATCTGTGGCACTATCTCCCCTACTCCGCGATAATACGGAACGAGCTGCCCTTCTTTGTACTTTTTCTATGTCATCCGTCAATCCCATCTGATGCGGATTCCACACCGCACAGCAATACTCCAGAAAAGGGTGGACAAGCATGATGGAAGCAGTCCCTTTAGTAGGCCTGTTGCACCTTCTAAGTGTTCTGCAGTGAATCGCAGTCTTTGGTTGGCTCTGCCCACAACATTATCTAGGTGATCGTTCCAATTTAGGGTATTTGTAATTGTAATCGCTAAGTATTTAGTTGAATTTACAGCCTTCAGATTTGTGTGACTTATCGCGTAATTGAAATTTGGCGGATTTCTCTTAATACTCATGTGAATTACTTCACACTTTTCTTTATTCAGGGTCAACTGCCACATTGCGCACCATACAGATATCTTATCTAAATCATTTTGCAATTCGTTTTGGTTATCTGATGACTTTACAAGACGTGTAGATGTGACTAGGGTTATGCTACCTGTGGCCACAGGAGGAAATAACAGG
Organism: Schistocerca cancellata; assembly: GCF_023864275.1. Lineage (NCBI taxonomy): Eukaryota > Metazoa > Arthropoda > Insecta > Orthoptera > Acrididae > Schistocerca > Schistocerca cancellata. The sequence continues at coordinate 443,081,649 of NC_064631.1, forward strand.
TTTCCTTGACATTAGTGTCATTTAACCAGCATCCTTGCAACGTCTTTACGTTTTTTGATCATCAATGCTTTCTGGCAATGCGTTTGGCATCGTACTAAGTCCCAGTGGCGTTCGTGTAGCATTTCAAGTACTTTGTATGTGAGCACTTCCGGAATGATGTCTCGTGTCTTCGCTTATTCTGAATGTACCTGAATAGCACGTTTTTCAACTGCGATAGCGTGTCTCATGTGTCAATGTGATTTAATTACAGGATGTCTAAGCAACTTTTATCAATAGGTACTCCGTCTGAATATACGATTTAACCTTAGATAAAACTGGATCTTTTGGCACAAGCTTTGGAATCAAATTCGAATTCGAAAGAAAATTTTCATAATATCGTCTCTGAACAAGTCTGTTGTAAAATATACACTGTTGTCCAAAATTAAAGCAACGAATGCAAAACTTCCAAGGTTGTGGTCATTTTACCACAAAACGGTATAAAAAGGCCGTAGTAAAGTAGAAAAATGTAGAGGATACAGAACGTAAATAACTGCAACATGCCTAACGGTAGATAAAAATGCTTTTCGTTCTTTCCAACTTAACCGATTTGCACACACATTCCAACAACTGGTTAATGTGCTCAGTATGAAGTCTGAGCAGCTCTGGCAACAGTACGGGTCTAACAACGACGGGGCATGCTGTGAATGATATCTCATACAGGGCAATAACGCCCATTCTTCCAGGAGAGCCGCTCGCAAGCCTTGGAGAGTGGTTGGTGGATGCTGACATGATGCAATCTGTCTCCCTAGTGCACCCCAGACGTGCTGTATGGGATTCAAATCGAGAGAACGAGCATGTCACGCCATGCGTGCAATACCTTCCGTTTACAAGGAACCGTCAACTGCTCTTGCTCTATAAGGACGGTCACTATAGTCATTCATTATGAAGTCTGGGCCCGCACCACCTCGCAACAACCGTACATGAGGACCCAAGATCTCGTCACGATTTCATGAAGAGGTGTTCATGTGTCATCATAATCCCTGTCCACAACATCAGTGATTCTCCTCGCTGTCGGTCTCTTTCCATAATGTTTGGGATCCGAAGTTGTGTTCCACGTTCCCTCCTGATGAGAATGCGTCGAGAATCACTCTCCAGGCCAAATCGAAACTCATGTGGGAAAAGAACTGCTCTTGCTCTATAAGGACGGTCACTATAGTCATTCATTATGAAGTCTGGGCCCGCACCACCTCGCAACAACCGTACATGACGCCCCAAGATCTCGTCACGATTTCATGAAGAGGTGTTCATGTGTCATCATAATCCCTGTCCACAACATCAGGGATTCTCCTCGCTGTCGGTCTCTTTCCATAATGTTTGGGATCCGAAGTTGTGTTCCACGTTCCCTCCTGATGAGAATGCGTCGAGAAGCACTCTCCAGACCAAATCGAAACTCATGTGGGAAAAGAACATTGGCCAACTGTGCGACGGCCCAGGTGGCATGTTGACGACTCCACGCTAGACGTTCCTTCCTGTGACGCAGCAGAGGAACACACGCAGCAGGTCTCGAACAATGAAGCCCACTCTGCCGAAGCCTTTTGTAAATCGTTTGTCTCGATACAACACCTCCAGTGGATGCTGCGATGTCAGATACCAGGTGCCATGAAGTTACAAGGCAGTACTGTTGTGCCTTTACATCCAAATAACGGTCCTCTCTTTCTGATATCTCACGTGATCGAGCCTACCCTGCCTCTATTAATTGTTGCCACATACGAGAAAGAACAGAACGATTCACATTAAGCCATGGGGCCTCATCAATTTGCGACTGTCTGCTTCGAGTCTTCTTGTGATCCTCCATAATAGAGAGTCTGGTAGGTGCTTCTTTGTGCCATACTGCACCGTCGGTGAGTGTACCTACAGCGATTGTGAATATGAGACTACCAGGCAAACACTTCCCTGTTTGGTTAGTGAACTCATGTCATCACTGACGTTTGCCATTTTCCGTGCAGAACACCACTGCACAGACATTTGTTGACATTTTTTATGATCGTACGGTGAATTAGACACACGATGGTCAAATAGAGGTATGTTGCTTTAATTTTGGACACCAGTGTACATCTACTGAATAGAAAATTTTCTTCTGTCCTATAGGCAGTTGGGGATGTACATCTGCATTCGCATTGTGTGCAGCGGACCTGAAAATTATTTCATTGCCATAACTGGACAAAAGTAGCGCCCAGCGCTGGAATAGTTGGGCTGTCCTGGGAGGAACAGTATTATTTGGTCCAAAAATAGTCACCAAAGGTTTCTGGTCCATAAAAAGAATGGAACTACAGTCGTTGATATTGCATATGTGTTTAACCTTTTGACAGCAAAAGTCTTTGCAACTGCTTCCGTCTCGGTCTGACCGTAGCTCCTCTAAGCAAAGCTTACTGTTTTCAACGCATACTTTATTGGCCATTCAAAACCACGTTGTTGATGCGACGAAACGGCGCTAAAGCTAAATTCTGGTACATCAGCTACAGTTGTTAACATTTTGTGTGATTATGTGTTGTGAGTCATGTAACATCGAACAAACTTTGTTTCAACATGTGAAATGCCTGTTGGTATTTGCAGTTCCAATTTCAGTTTTTGCCTTTCCATACTAACTTGTGAAGCTGTTTGCTTATGGTTGTAGCATGTGGAATGCACTTCCTGTAGCAATCATTTTGTGCTAATATGGTACACCGTTTCTGGAGGTCTTTTAGACCCGAAAGGTTTTTAATTGCTTCAGTAGGTTGCAGCGTCGAATACCATGTACAGACGGAATGTGTCCTACGTATTGCATCTTTCATGGAAAGACTATTTTACATTTGCCACCTGCAAAATTTTGAGGACTGGTTCCAAACATCGTGAAACTTCTTCTGATGTTTTTCTTGAGATAAGGACGTCGTCCAGGTAGTTCACACCGTTCGGAGCTTTCCGAGATAATTATATTTTTCTGGAAAAATCTCGAAGCAATGACATTCCCAAATGTTAACTTCTTGTGTATGGAGTGAACGGAGTATTAATAGCTACGAATCTGTGTGTCGTCGTCCATAAGTATTTGTAAAGAGGCATTCTTGGATCAAGGTATGAAAATTAAATACCACCTGCTGATTTAAACAGCAGCTCTTCCGGTTTGAATAAAAATCACTGATAGATTATGCACTTACTGTCGCTTTGAAATCTCCACAGGTCTGTAATGAACCACTTGGTTTCTACACTACCACAGTTGGTGTTTCCCACTGGCTACTTCTAATCGAGCCTATAACACTATTATATTCAAGGAACTCGTTTCCTATTTGACTCGATCCTTTAACATATAGAGCACAGCATTCTGCTTCAATGTGATGTGTGCATAGCTGTTTTTAACGCTACTTCTTATAGCTTCCGGAAAATATTATAGTTTTGCAACAGTTTTTACGACTTGCCAGTGACAACGTCAGTATGAATCTTCGTACATGGCGAAGCCAAGAATATTAAATAGATCAAGTCGCAACAAATTTGTTGCTTTCTGACATGTGACAACTATTATTTCGGCCTGTTTGGTTAACTGCTTGCATGGAAAACCCGTAATAAATTGGCCTTTGACAGATATCATTTATTCGCTCAACTAAGTAGCCCACCCTGAATGACTGCAGACTAATTATAGAAACTGACAAGCCTGTATCAATTTGAAATTGTAATGACACTTCACTAAATCGGAGAGTTACTGATAGAACCTTTTAATCCACCGAAAAGATTGCATCCACATTACGTTTCGACGGTGAAATCAAATTTAAGTGTACATATTCGTTGTGTACATCACCAGAATCTTTATTTTGAGTCACTTTGTATGCCTGAGAGTCGTAGATCGTTGCCTGAGTTGTTTAATGTTACACATTTCCGATCTATGTCCTAACTTCTTACCGTAACTGCACTGAGCGTTTCAAAAGAAACAATAATTTCCTCAATTTTGGTTACTCTATAGCGTTTACAAGACTTTAATTGAGCACTAGAGAGTCTGTTTACGGAATATTAATTCTGACGTGGTACTTTTATGCCCTGTGACGTGCGCAAATGGCCGTGCTGATTGCGTGGCCGCACCTTCTACCTTTCCAACGTCAACATGTAAATCGTCTTCACTCGCGTCTGACCATCATATTTTAGGTTTTCCGTGATTTCCTTAACTGTCCCCAGAAAAATATCGGGATGATTCTTTGAAAGGGCACGCCCGATTTCCTTCCCCATCCTTCACATAATCCGAGCTTGTGCTCCGTCTCTTATGAACTCAATGTCAAAGGGACGTTAAACCCAATCTTCCTTCCATCCAAATTAAAGATAGACAGTTTTGTAAACATAGATTAGTTAGTCTAAGTAGGTCTTTCTTTAGCTCATTATCTAGCCGGTGCATTGTCAGCATATCTCTAGTAAAAAGAATCTGCATATAAATTTTCCACATTGCCATTTCACACTGAAATTTAGTCTCCCTAATGAAGCTCTGTAATTGTGCTAGCCACTCGTTATAACCTTGAGTTGGTTACTTAAAACGCCAAAAAAATTTGTGTCTAGGGGTTGCACATGTATTTGATCCTCAAAATATGATTCTAAATTATCTTTAATTAGCTGAGTACTCGTGCCCAGGAATGTATCTATTCCATTTCTATTAGTCCATCACCTTCACCTTTTGTCTGCCCATCTCTTCCACCCTCCTCCCTGTACATCTACCCCTCCACCCCTTTCTGTCCGTCTCCACCTACCCCCACTCTCTGTCCATCTCTTTCTGTACCTCTCTTTGTCCGTCTGCTGCTCCTCCCTCACTCTCTCCATCTGTGTCTCCCTCGTTTGTCCAACTCATGCTTCCTTCTTTACATACACTACTGGCCATTAAAATTGCTACACCAGGAAGAGATGCAGATGACAAAGGGGTATTCATTGGAGAAATATATTATACTAGAACTGACATGTGATTACAGTTTCACGCAATTTGGGTGATAGATCCTGAGAAATCAGTACCCAGAACAACCACCTCTGGCCGTAATAACGGCCTTGATACGCCTGGGCATTGAGTCAAACAGAACTTGGATGGCGTGTACAGGTACAGCTGCCCATGCAGCTTCAACACGATACCACAGTTCATCAAGAGTAGTGACTGCCGTATTGTGACGAGCCAGTTGCTCGGCCACCACTGACCATACGTTTTCAATTGGTGAGAGATTTGGAGAATGTGCTGGCCAGGGCAACAGTCGAACATTTTCTGTATCCAGAAAGGCCAGTACAGGTCCTGCAACATGTGGTCGCGCATTATCCTGCTGAAATGTAGGGTTTCGCAGGGATCGAATGAAGGGTAGAGCCACGGGTCGTAACACATCTGAAATGTAACGTCCACTGTTCAAAGTGCCGTCAATGCGATCAAGACGTGACCGAGACGTGTAACCAATGGCACCCCATACCATCACGCCAGGTGATATGCCAGTATGGCGATGACGAATACACGCTTCCAATGTGCGTTCACCGCGATGTCGCCAAACACGGATGCGACCATCATGATGCTGTAAACAGAACCTGGATTCATCTGAAAAAATGACGTTTGGCGATTCGTGCACCCAGGTTCGTCGTTGAGTACACCATCGCAGCCGCTCCTGTCTGTGATGCAGCGTCAAGGGTAACCGCAGCCATGGTCTCCGAGCTGATAGTCCATGCTGCTGCAAACGTCGTCGAATTGTTCGTGCAGATGGTTGTTGTCTTGCAAACGTCCCATCTGTTGACTCAGTGATCGAGACGTGGCTGCACGATCCGCTACAGCCATGCGGATAAGATGCCTGTCATCTCGACTGCTAGTGATACGAGGCCGTTGGGATGCAGTACAGCGTTCCGTATTACCCTCCTGAACCCACCGATTCCATATTCTGCTAACAGTCATTGGATCTCGACCAACGCCAGCAGCAATGACTCGAAAGAGAAACCGCAATCGCGATAGGCTACAATCCGACCTTTATCAAAGCCGGAAACGTGATGGTACGCATTTCTCCTCCTTACACGATGCATCACAACAACGTTTCACCGGTCAACGCTGGTCAACTGCTGTTTGTGTATGAGAAATCGGTTGGAAACTTTCCTTATGTCAGCACGTTGTAGGTGTCGCCACCGGCGCCAACCTTGTGTGAATGCTCTGAAAAGCTAATCATTTGCATATCACAGCATCTTCTTCCTGTCGGTTAAATTTCGCGTCTGTAGCACGTCATCTTCGTGGTGTAGCAATTTTAATGGCCAGTAATGTATGTACTCCTCCTTCTCTGCGACATCTCTTCCCGCTTCCTTTATTTCCCACTCACTCCATCTCCTCCTCCCAGCTCTGTCCATCTCCTTCTTTCCTTCTCCTCGTCCATCTCTTCCTCCCCTCTCTCTCTCTTTCCATCTCCTCCTATGCTACACATAGCCGTATACACGTCCTCCTTCCCCCTCTCCGTCTGTCCATTTCTTCCTCCCCCAACAACAAAAGGAAGATGCTGAATCCCACAGTAATTCTTTCCAGACAGTAAGTAATACATGCACCAAATTTGGTTGAAATCGACCCAGGTGTTTGTAAGGAGCTCTTTACCCGAAGCTATGTTCGATAAGCATGTATTCCACATACATACAATATATATGATACTTAGTTGTAAACATGTTTCATCTATATCTCAAGCAAATTTCGCCCTCTGTTTCATTTTCACGCAGCTCTATATTTACGTAGCCGTATCTCCTGCACTATGTGTCACAAAATGATATAATTTAGTAGGTACATTCATCGGGAAATGTATATACTGTCTGCGAAATCTGTTGTCAGTAGATTTAATAGCAAAAAAATGTCACGAATGATGCACAGTTTTCACGAATCTCATTGTTATGACGTCATATCTCGTGAACTGTGCGCCGTATAATGATATAGTTTAGCAGATAAATTTATTTGTATGTGTGAATATTGTCTTCCAAATGTGTAGATTCAAATGGTTCAAATGGCTCTGAGCATTATGGGACTTAACACCTATGGTCATCAGTCCCCTAGAACTTACAACTACTTAAATCTAAATAACCAGAGGACATCACACAACACCCAGTCATCACGAGGCAGAGAAAATCCCTGACCCCGCCGGGAATTGAACCCGGGAACAAATGTGTAGAGACTACGGTTAGTGGTAATGAATTAAAACGTCATGCCTGATGTAGCAGTTTCTTGCATGAGCAACGAAAAGTAGTAAGCGATGAAGTATATTCCTCTCAAAATTTTATGGGGTTTTCCAACGAGAAAAGGTTAGAAATTATGTCTAAAGTCTACTGCGAGTCATTAAGTGCCCTTATTCTAAGACTGTATGAATAAAATCTGGTTATTCATCCGCAGTAGGCTACACTTCTTTTTCACCCACACTCTTTTAATAGGTAGGTGATTATTACCCCACAGCGATTCTTTCCATACAGTAAGTACATGTGTACTAGCCTTGCCGGCCGAAGTGGCCGTGCGGTTAAAGGCGCTGCAGTCTGGAACCGCAAGACCGCTGCGGTCGCAGGTTCGAATCCTGCCTCGGGCATGGATGTTTGTGATGTCCTTAGGTTAGTTAGGTTTAACTAGTTCTAAGTTCTAGGGGACTAATGACCTCAGCAGTTGAGTCCCATAGTGCTCAGAGCCATTTGAACCATTTTGAACCTAGCCTTGGCTGAAATCAGACCAGTCGATTTGGAGACGATGTGGAACAGACGTACATAAATATGTACATACATTCAAACAAACAAACATACAAATATACACACATACATTTTTGTAATATGTACGGATTTTTGAGTAGGATAGAATAACTGATTTGACTTTTCGAGATAACAGTCTGATTAACTGAAATATATTAGGATCAGCATTAGCAGTGAGAAAAGCCTTCCTATAATCGCCACCTGAAACTTGATGTGTGATCAGATGTTGTTCCCATAATTTGGACATTTCTGGCTGAACGTCGGAAATGGTGGCGGTGACATCCTCATAATGTTGGCCATGTTGCTTCACAACCTCTAGTTTGGCGAGACATGTCACAAGCAGCTCTTACATATAAAAGAGATGCTGCAAAATAAGTATCTGCAGTATCATGCAGTTCTGTTTGGGCAGCGTCTGAACAACACCATTCAGAACAGTATACGATAATCTCTTAAATTTCTTGGAATGAAAATGGAATTAGGTGCCCACACACAGATTCAAACAGTAAAAAATCAATGTAAAGGCCAAGCTCTACACTTAGGTAACAAAAGTCATGTGATAGCGATACGCCCATATACAGACTGCGGTATTATCACGTACACGATGTATAAAAGGGCAGTGCATTGAGGGAGCAATCATCTGCACTCACATGATTCTTGTGAATAGGTTTTCGGCGTGATTATGGCCGTACGACAGGTATTAACAGACTTTGAACGCGGAATGGTGGTTGGAGATACACGAAAGGGACATTCCATTTCGGAAATCTTTAGTGAATTCAATATTCCGTGATCTACAGTGTCAAGAGTGTGACGATACAGCAAATTTCAGGCACCTCTCACCACGAACATCGCAGAGGCCGACGGCCTAGACTTCACGACCGAGAGCAGCGTCGTTTTCATAACTTGTCAGTGCCAACCGACAAGCAACACTGAGTGATATAACCGTAGAAATTGGCGTGTAGCGAACGACGGACGTATCCGTTAGGACAGCACCTCGAAATATGGAGTTAACGGGCTACGGCAGCAGACGACAGGCTTTGGTAACAGCACGACATTGCCTGCAGTGCCTCTCCTGGTCTCGTAACCATATCGGTGGGACTGTAGACAACTGAAAAATCGTGTCCTTTTCCGGGTGAGTCCCGGTTTCCGTTGCTAAGAGCGTATGGTAGGGCTCGAGTGTGGCGCAAGCCCCGCGAAGCCATGGACCTAAATTGTCTGTAAGGTACTGTGTAAGCTGGTGTTGGCTCTGTTTACAAGGAATGTACTGGGCCCTCTAGTCCAACTGGGGAGACCATGATTGGAAATGGTTCTGTTCGACTACTTGGAGATTATTCATGGACTTCATGTTCCAAAACAATGATGGAATTTTTTATGGATGACAATGCGCCGTGTCACCGGACCACAATTGCTCTCCATTGGTATGAAGAACATTCTGGATAATTCAGGCGAATAATCTGGTCATCTGGATCTCCTTTCGTGAATTTCCTCGAACATTTAAGAGACATAAGCGAAAGGCCATTTCGAGCACAAAAACCTGTACTGGAAAAACTTCCCCAATTCCGGCGGCCGGCCGGTGTGACCGAGCGGTTCTAGGCGGTACAGTCTGGAACCGCGCGACCGCTACGGTCGCAGGTTCGAATCCTGCCTCGGGTATGGGCGTTTGTGATGTCCTTAGGTTGGTTAGGTTTAAGTAGTTCTAAGTTATAGGGGACTGATGACCTCAGCAGTTAAGTCCCATGGTGCTCAGAGCCATTTGAACCATTACGGACGCTGTAGAGGCACTATTCCTCAGTGTTTCTGCAGGAGATTTCCAACGACTAGTTGAGACCATACAACGTCGGGTTCCTGCACTACACCGGGTAAAAGGAGATCAGACACGTTATTAAGAGGTATTCCATGTTATTTGCCACCTCACTGTAATTTAAAGTGTTGCCACAAAAAATATCAGCTGTACTCGACCATACAATCTCTCTGCAAGTTGTATTGGCAGAAGTCTTCTCTTAAATATTGTTGAAATTCCGCTTCCAGTTACGGTGAGTTTTCTTTATCGCCAGTTTTTGATACTAGCAGTACATTTTCTTGTCGCCAGTTTAATAGGCGGGAAAATTATTCCTTGAATCCGTACAGCCTCATTACCGGCTTATGTTGTTCCTGTAGTACTGGGGCATACCTTTTCTCGTCACCATTTCATGTTCTAACAGGAAGCGGACCAACAGCTATAGAGTTCCGGGGGTTTAGGAATGTGGCCTACTTTCTCGTTTAAGGTCATACCACAGTACAACATTTCTAAAACGGAAGAACTGTATCAACACATGAGAAACTAGAACAATCAGTTACTAAAACAACGTGTATGAAAGTATGCTCAGTTCCTGCTTAATGAGAATACGTGGCACTGATGTAAACCTCTGAACCGAATATAACACTTATTCACTTATGAAATTTGTTATTAACAATCCGAACGAATTCAAAAGTAATAGCAGTGTACATGGCTACAACACTAGGAGAAAGGATGATCTTCACTACTCAAGGTTAAATCTAACTTTGGCTCAGAAGGGGGTAAATTATGCTGCCACGAAAGTCTTTGGTCACTTACCTAATAGCATCAAATGTCTGACAGACAGCCATATAGCATTTAAAAGGAAATTAAAAGAATTTCTTAATGGCAACTCCTTCTACTCATTAGATGAATTTTTGGATATAATAAGTGGGTAATTTCCCCAACCCCAACAAAAAAATTAAAATTATTGTCATGTAATATTTTGTGTAATGTAATATCTTGTATAGGCACCTTTTATTAACCTGACACGTTCCACATCATTACGAAGTGTCGTATTAATCTAATCTAATCTAATCTAATCTAATGGTAGCTAGTTAATAACTAATCTGTAGTTCAGTTTGGACTGCAGTTACATAGTTCATAAGTTCAATTAAAAGCAAGGGTGGCAACATTAAGAGTACAATAGATATTCCAATGTTACAAACAGAAGAGAGAGTGGATAGGTGAGAACAGTACATTGAAGGTGTTTATGAGGGAGAGGAGTTATCTGATGACGTGATACAAAAAGAAATTGGAGTAGATATGGAAGAGGTAGGAGATAAAGTGTTAAAGTCAAATTTAAAAAAGCTCGGGATGACTTGACGTCAAATAAGACAGGAGGGACAGAAAAATTTCCATCGGAATTTCTAAAAGCTTTGGGAAATTGGCAACGAAACGACGATTGAAGTTGGTGTGTAGATAGGGCCGAGAACTATCGCACATGCAGTCTAACAGCTCATCCATCCAAGCTGCTGACAAAGGTAATACACAGAAGAATGGAAACTAAAATGAGCAACTGTTAGAAGACTATCAGATTGCCTTTACAAAATGTAAAGGCACCACCCAGGCAGTCCTCACGTTCGGCTTGATAATGAAAGCAAGACTGAAGAAAATTTAAGACACAGTCATGGGCCTTGCCGACCTGGAAAAGGTGTCCAACAATGTAAAATGGTGCAGGATTTTCGAAATTCAGTACAATAATTTCTTAAACTCAGAAAGATGCCTCAGTTGCTGCTTCATTCTTGTCTAACGGTTTTGGAAAAGTTTATTGTTGAGCATAAAGTTTTGATTTTATGTGCCTTACTTCTCCTTTCCTTAGAGTATAATCCAGTGGGAAACACTTTTCAACCGCTTAGCGAACTGTTTTGAAGTGACGTTCGGCGTTCCCTTTCTCCCAACTGATACACTTGCATAGCGAAGTAAACGCACACAGTGTCCTTCACCTGGGTAAAGAAATCGGTTTCCCATTCCGAACGAAAGTGAAGATTTCGCTTGAACACGTCATTATTTGAACGAATCTGGCTTAGTAATGGAGCGTAAATCAAACAATCCACGTTAGAAAATGATTGCTTTATACATAAAAAACATAATTTGCAATACATCCCGCGCATACAGTCAACTATGAGGCCAACAGTGCAGTATTCTTCACTAACAATGGCAGTTACATTAAGATGTTAGGCTTTTCTGGTGGCATCTGACAAGAGTGTAACCCCGTACGAAAGTGAAACCAAACGTAGACGATAAGCAGTTCGGACATGAAGAAAATATTAGTTTTTGAGGTGTGGTGCTACAGAAGAATGCTGGAGATTAGATAGGTAGATAGTTTAACTAATAAGGCGGTATTCAACAAAAAAGACCTTTGTAGCGTTACTTGACTATAGGAAGTGATCGGCTGATAGGACAGCTTGTGAGTTATCAAGGAGTCGTCCATATATTATTGGAAGGAACAGCGGGGGTTGAAACTTGCAAAGGGGGACGAAGAAATGAGAACAGTAAGTAGGGTCAAATGGATTTCGGTTTCAGTAGTTACTCTGAGATGAAGAGGTTTGTTCAGGATAGAATAACGTGAAGAGTTACGTCAAATTAGTCTTCGGACTGAAGTCCAGAACAACGACGTATCTTTATTTCACTGTCCCTGTAATAGGTAGCTATCCAGTGAAATATGATGTAACCAGTAAAATTATGTTGAAATATTATTTTTATTTCGTTTAACTGATGGCAACAGCCAACATTTGTTCAAATGGCTCTAAGCGCTATGGGACTTAACATCTGAGGTCATCAGTCCCCTAAACTTAGAACTACTTAAACCTAACTAACCTAAGGACATCACACACATCCATGCCCGAGGCGGGATTCGAACCCGCGACCGGTGCAGCAGCGCGGTTCCAGACTGAAGTGGCTAGAACCGCTCGGCCACAGCGGCCGGAGCCAACATTTGTTCAAGAGTTAATAGATTCCCTGCAGAACGTGTTCTTGTGCTGTTACGAATCCTTCAGTCGCTCATGTAGTTCTCGAATGTAGATATATTCATTCGAAAGTACTGTAAGAACTTTTAGCTGTGTCGTCCGACAAGACACCACAGGAGCCAAGATGCGAGCTGGTGCAGTGCCCTAGAGACTCGCCACTTGCACGAGTTCCACCAGCGGCGCTGAGGATGAAGATATCGTCGTTGTTTCGAACAACCGCGGGCCGAGTACAATCCGCCAATGACCCGACGACAAAGGAGGAGCTCACTCGAAAGATAGAAGAGCAGCTCTCCCCCACTTAGTTACGGATCATTGTTCAGGGTTGACTTTGACAGGAAACGTCGTTTGTGAACTCTTAGAAGTGAACAGACAGTCGTAAATTCCAATGTCACAAATTTCCAGCACACCGGTTGCAAACAGAATTTAAAATTGTTTAACTATTTTTCAACGCCAACTAGGGGCGCCTTCTTCAGAAGAAACTGTTACCTTTCCGAACAATATCACAAAAAATGTTCAAATGTGTGTCAAGTGTTATGGGACTTAACTGCAAAGGTCATCAGTCCCTAAGCCTACACACTACTTAACCTAAATTATCCCAAGGACAAAGACACACACCCATGCCAGAGGGAGGACTCGTACCTCCGCCGGGACCTAACAGTATCACAGGAAGGTACATTAATAGCAGGTAGGCATTAGAACAAACACTTAATTTTTACAAAGTAAATTGCATAAAAATAGTCACATGTGGTTAAAAGGAAATTCAAGAGACATGAGTCTAGTCAAAACATTAAAACCACAATTAAAATATTTTCCACCTGAATACATAACAGGTACAGTCAAAATTTTAAAACATTATATAAATATGCCACTAAGGGCACTACAGCGGTATAGGACAAGAGTGAGTAACAGCGACTGCGCGAGCGGCCCGTAGCAAATGACAACGTGAACATGATATAGCTGGCAGCATCTAGTAGCAGAATTTACAGAGGTCTAACAACATTTAAACAAAATTAATAGAATAGTGATTGACAAATTAACAGGATGTAAATCATAAAAGCAAGGGAGAGGAAAACAGTACTTAAGGGCCTAACAAGGAAGCGGATAGCCAACATTAGATATCAGACACCTCTAAGTAACGGCTTTAAGCCATTAAAAAACTTTTTATTACACGAGTGCAGTTGTTCATTTAATATGAAGCCATCATTCAGAGAAAGATGTTTGAAGATCCGTAACTCTTCCAAAATGTTTAGTCTAAAACCTTTTCTTTCACAGTCCAAAATTCTGATGTCATGAATTTCCATTTAAATGTGTTTTTAATGTTGTGACTAGAGCGATGTCGCTTGAATTTCCTTTTAACCACATGTGAATACTTTTATGCAAATTAATGTGTGAAAATTATGTGTTTGTTCTAATGCCTACATGCTATTAATGTACCTTCCTATGATATCGTTAGGTAAGGTAACAGTCTCTTCTGAAGAAGGCGCCCATAGTTGGCATTGAAAACTAGTTAAAGAATTTTAAATTCTATTTGCAACCGGTTGGCTGGAAATTTGTGACATTGTAATTAATTACGGTTGCTGATCACAGCCATGTTCAAAACATCAATTTTAAATTGTATTTGCAATGTTGTGTGAAGTTGACCTACGATTATTTGCACTTAGCCATTGAGAGCCTTTTTTGTGTTATATTACAAGCAGTGTTGCAAACTTCATTACTCAACAAGTCCCAAAGATAAGTAAACCGTTTTTAACTCATTTGTGTGCCTTTATTACTAATTTGTTGGAGTGTTGTAGAACCTTTTTTCTCCTGCCCTGTTACCTAAACCTGGGGCTTAGCAGTGCAACAGTGGCAGGGAGAGATTGTCTTAGTGGTGTACGGCACCAAGCCGTTTCACAATCTCACAAATACGGCCTAATGTAACAACAGTGGCAACTCGGCCTTATCAGCAGTAGCGACGAGGCCTTCACAAAACTGGCGACGAGGGTTTACAAAAATTTCAGGATCGCTGCGAATCTCTTGAACTAGAATTAACTTACTGAATCCTCTGTATCCTGTTTGTCCTTCTTTTTGTTGTTGTTGTTGTTGTGGTGGTCTTCAGTCCTGAGAATGGTTTGATGTAGCACTCCATGCTACTCTATCCTGTGCAAGCTTCTTCATCTCCCAGTACGTACTGCAACCTACATCCTTCTGAATCTGCTTAGAGTATTCATCTCTTAGTCTCCCTCTACGATTTTTACCCTCCACGCTGCCCTCCATGACCGAATTGGTGATCCCTTAATGCCTCAGAACATGTCCTACCAACCGATCCCTTCTTCTCGTCAAGTTGTGCCACAAATTTCTCTTCTCCCCAATCCTATTCAATACCTCCTCATTAGTTACGTGATGTACCCATCTAATCTTGAGCATTCTTCTGTAGCACCACATTTCGAAAGCTTCTATTCTCTTCTTGTCTAAACTATTTATCGTCCACGTTTCAGTTCCATACATGCCTACGCTCCATACAAACACTTTCAGAAACGACTTCCTGACACTTAAATCTATACTCGACGTTAACAAATTTCTCTTCTTCAGAAACGCTTTCCTTGCCATTGCCAGTCTACATTTTACATCCTCTCTACTTCGACCATCATCAGTTATTTTGCTCCCCAAATAGCAAAACTCCTTTACTACTTTAAGTGTCTCATTTCCTAATCTAATACCCTCAGCATCACCCGACTTAATTCGACTACATTCCATTATCCTCGTTTTGCTTTTGTTGATGTTCATCTTATATCCTCCTTTCAAGACACTATCCATTCCGTTCAACTGCTCTTCCAAGTCGTTTGCTGTCTCTGACAGGATTACAATGCCATCGGCGAACCTCAAAGTTTTTATTTCTTCTACATGTATTTTAATACCTACTCCAAATTTTTCTCTTGTTTCCTTTATTGCTTGCTCAATATACAGATTGAATAACATCGGGGAGAGGGTACAACCCTGTCTTACTCCCTTCCCAACAACTGCTTCCGTTTCATGTCCCTCGACTCTTATAACTGACATCTGGTTTCTCTTTCTTTTTAAGCGACGATAAAATAAAATCCACGCTAGCAGTTGTTTAATGGGAAACAGTAAAAGACGAAAACAAGAGGAGCCAGGGCACTGTGTCGCGGACAACAGCAATCGGACACGATGGCACGCCGTGTACGCGGTGCCGTTTAGAGGGCTGCCGGACAAGTGTGAATGGGCCGAAGACCGGGATCGATGCACACGACTAACAGCCGCACGTGCTCGCAGAGACACCGCAGCGTCAGATACCATTCCACTGCACACACGGCAGCACTGCATAATAAGCACGTAGCACTGCTGGGACTGGAAGCCAGCCAGTATACACGTAGCCAGAAGAAAGCAGGCAGTGTTTGCTTATTTCGTTTTTGAATACTTTAAGAAACGCAACAGCACGTTTTGGACTAACAAAGTTGTTAATTCACAGCTGTTCATGGCTGGTGAAAGGAACGTTCATGTTGCAGTTTATAGATTTAAGAGAGGACTACGGTTCTTTAACTATTTTCGAATGAGTGTACAGTAGTTTGATGAGTTAACAGTAAAACTGCAATCATCCATCAAAAGGAAAGACTAGGCGATGAGGTTTTCAATATCGCCTAATGTAATCTTATTTGGTTACGAGATCGCACGCTAGTACCTTCCTCTCCTAGGGGGACAAACGGGTCTTTAGTATAAGACATGACAAGAGATACGTGGAAAGCGCATTTGGAATTCTAATGAATAGATGGAGTATACTTCACAAAGGTACCAATGTGAAGCTGAAATTTACTGTTAGCATTATCAGTCGTTACTGTGTTCTTCACAACTACTGCCATTTCACTGATGGTTTTAACTTTGAAGGCCTTGATGTACACATAGGCCGGCCACGGTGGCCGAGCGGTTCTAGGCGCTTCAGTTTGGAACTCCACGACTGCTACGGTCGCAGGTTCGAATCCTGCTTCGGGAATGAATGTGTGTGATGTCCTTACATTAGTTAGGTTTATGTAGTTCTAAGTTCTAGGGGACTGATGACCTCAGATGTTAAGTCCCATAGTGCTCAGAGCCATTTGAACCATTTTTGTACACATAGCGTGTGTAATCTGGAAATGAAACTCCATCAATCCAAGGAAGAGTTTCACTTAATAGTAGAAGCAAAATTTTCACTGGTTATTTTAGGCAATGCTGGCAAATTCCATGGCAAGACAAATATATCTAATCTTGTCGGTAACAATCATAGTCAACATTGTATCAATTTAGTCCAGACCGTGAAAGACTGATTTATATAAATGTTGAAATATATGTAATAATGTATGTTGTTTCTGCAGTAGAATAAAGCATTGATTATACTGAAGTTTTTGACGAAATTTATTTTAAAATGGTATTACTAAAAGAAGATTTACTCGTTCAGCTGAAAGTTTTGAATTGCCACATTCGAGCGAAACAGCCATCTAGAATAAAAGCACAAAATAGTTTATTTGTGATACTGTTTCACAGTGACACCTATATCATTTTTCTCATGATGTGGTTTCGTAGCAAAACCCCCACAAAACTTGTCATCCACACACCTCGGGACATGAATCTACGTTCTAATCCAGTAGTGCCAACCTTTTAGTTTACCTGGGCCAGCCGTGCGGTCTCAAGCGCCTTGTCACGGTTCGCGCGGATTCCCTCCGTCGCAGGTTCGAGTCCTCCCCCGGGCATGGGCGTGTGCGGGGTAGCCGTGCGGTCTAGGGCGGCTTTTCACTGTTCGCGCGGCTTACCCCCGTCGGAGGTTCGAGTCCTCTCTCGGCCATGGGTGTGTATGTTGTCTGTTTAAGTTTGATTAAGTAGTGTGTAAGCCTAGGTACCGATGACCTCAGCAGTTTGGTCCCATAGGCCTTACCACAAATTTCCAATTTGCCAGATTGGCGAAAGACGAGTATTTTTGGGCCGCACGTAATGTACTTAATACTACTGACAATAACTGCTGAGCAAAAAGATAAGAGAGATAGAGAAAGAGAATAATATCATGTGATGGCAGTTCAGATCGAAAATATTCATTTCATCATGACTTTATATAAACAGAATTTTAAGAAATTTTTTTTCCTTTTTCTACCTCTTCGATGAACCAACTGGATGTTCAAACCTGTTGCATCCCTGGTGGCTGACGGCAGCTGTAGCTGCCCCATTCGTTTACAATGATTGCTGCTTCGCGGCAATCGGCGGGCACAAGTCCCTCACCGCGTTCTCGCGGCGGGTTTGGAGTGGGGCCGCCGTAGTGTGCGGGGCTTCATTGTTTCACGTAAATTGCTGATGTGGTGTCACCGCCAGACACCACACTTGCTAGGTGGTAGCCTTTAAATCGGCCGCTGTCCGTTAGTATACGTCGGACCCGCGTGTTGCCACTATCAGTTATTGCAGACCGAGCGCCGCTACACGGCAGGTCTAGAGACACTTCCTAGCAATCGCCCCAGTTGTACAGCCGACTTTGCTAGCGACGGTTCACTGACAAATTACGCTCTCATTTGCCGAGACGATAGTTAGCATAGCCTTCAGCTACGTCATTTGCTACGACCTAGCAAGGCGCCATTACCAGTTACTATTGATGCTGTAAAACATGTACCGTCAAGAGCGATGTTCACCAATTCTGGATTAAAGTTAAGTATTCCAGCAGCTACGTACTTTTTTTGCTTGTATAATTACCTTGTCCTGTTCCAGACCTCACGCCAGCCTGCGTGAGCTTAAACGCGTGCCTTTCGGCTTCCTCGTAGTGGGTTGGCTGTCTTGCCGATCCACAACAGCTGAAATGGGAGAGAAAATGACACTGCGAGCTTCTGATAATAAATAGCTCCTGTACATTGACCATTTCGTTTTCGCATTGAGGCTCTCCGACTTACACTTTGGACATAACTCCAAGAATCTGTACTTATTTGAAATTGTTCTTGGTCCAGGTCTGGTGCATCTGAATATTATTCAGGATGTTGTGAAAACGTCTTAGTGTGAGAAAGTGCGAGATACACAGTTACGAAACTGCCAGTTACTAAACTGCAGTCTATTGAGTCGGCGATTATTTGAGAAGTTAATTCTTTAATTCACTATTTGTGTCTAATGGGGACGATTTGGAACAATTGACATTATGCCACGGGACCAGAGAGAGACATAAAAAAAGAGTAATATTGCAAGCTATTCATCAATGCGAAATTTGTTTAAATCACTTGCTCGCCATTGTGAGGCATCAGCCAAACTAACACTCACTCTTTTATTTATCTTTAGCCTTGATCTATAATTTTTATATTTGGATGTTACAGAAAATAATTTGTGCTTCATTGTGTTATCCCAGACAAACTACAACAGAACACAAATTATGTATATAAATAACTACTGAACTGTGACACTGAACAAAAAAACACCTATATCTTAGACTCAGCGTTATCTAAACGTTATGGAAAGGTAAATGTGGTATCACATGTCAATACAACTCCAAAAGCGTCGTTACGTTAGTTTTGGAATTGAAATTCTCCGTTTGACGTCGACAGTGGTTGCTCGAGACTGGGTGTATTGAGCGCTACATGCCCAATATGCCACACCTTCATTGGCTCCGTACCACGAGTGCCCTTTGCTGCCGTAATGCAGGACAGCCGGCAGCAGCTGCCCCGTCCACTGGTGCTTGGAGCCACTTCACCACAGGACTCTACACAGAAGCCGCCTACTCACTGCTCCGGCCCCATCGTTGTTGCTATTGTATGAGCTGGATTCCATTTCGTGTTGCCTCATTTATAATGAGTCTTCATACATTTGGAGAAATGATAATTAAGCGAATCATATATTTACTGTGTCAACTTGCTCGCTAATCATTTCTTCATTTCTGCTCCTGTCCAGATTTCCTACAATGACAATCGCCACGCCACTTGCAGACCACCTTTCCATATCATTGTATACGAAGTCGTACACAACAGTAAAAATTGCGCTAACCCGAGCAGAGGAACTATGATTTTTCATGAACAGGGTTTTGTGTTAATGGATATTGGAAAATCGATTTGTACCCCACTCGTTTGAATGACACTCCTGTTGCTTTAATTGCTGTTGTATTTGCTCCGTGCTAGTATGCGAATCCAATATTACTAACAAAAACGGCAAGCGTCAGTAGGACTCGTGCCTGAGAGTTCTATACAAAATAAATTATGTATATAAAAACTAAACACCTCCAGAACAGGCCGTGAAGGGCCAACGGTGCTGACGGCCGCCTTGTCATCCTCAGCTCGTAGGCGTCATTGCATGCGAATATGGAGAGGCATGTGGTCAGCACACCGCTCTCCCGACCGTATGTCAGTTTACGAGACCGGAGCCGCTACTTCTCAATCAAGTAGCTCCTCAGTTTGCCTCACAAGGGCTGAGTGCACCCCGCTTCCCAACAGCGCTCGACAGACCGGATGGTCACCCATCCAAGCGCTAGCCCAGCCCGACAGCGCTTAACTTCAGTGATATGGCGGGAACCGATGTCACCACTGCGGCAAGGCCGTTGGCACAAATTATGTATATAGAAAATAATAATAATTTCGTGTGGCTCAGTGGTTCAATGGCCAGGTGCAAGTCTTTCTATTGGACTTGAGTGTCCCTAACCTATGTCAGTTATCCAGCTGGGAAAATGCGACCCACAGTTTAACTTTGTATCCGAACCATGTGTTGATTCTGGTGATTTCTCACATCGTTGAGGTAAGAGCAAGGTTGAAACGAAGATTGAAAAAATCCGTGGTCCGACTGAGATTGAATCCCATGACCTCACGGTATCCAACAACGTGCTTTCCCATTTTCAGTTACATTAAAACTCTCTGATTTGACAAAAAAAATGTATAAGGGAAAGCGTATAATAGATTCATACATAATGTGTGATCATCGCTTCAATAACAATGAAAGAAGGTCAAATAGGAGGCCTCTAGGCGAAAAAATAAAAATTTATCATCACAGAACCACCAGAGACTTTTTATTTTTTTATTGTCTTAGCAAAAGTTTCTCAATCTGAGAACAGTGACTGTCTAAAAGAGTCACATCGATGTGCAATTAGCATCAATAACAAACAAACAGAAATGAAAGTAAGAACGGCCTTCTACTCCAAGCTCTTTGGGTTCCATATTTTGGGTGGAGATTTTATCGACAAAAACAAGCATAAAAACGTCCAGTAAACATGGACAATAAAGCGCATACCTTGTGGGATGTGATATCTTGTTCAGTAGAATAGATGTGTTTCACAAAGACAAAGATGTTCAAATCATTCAAATGGCTGAGCACTATGGGACTCTTCTGAGGTCATCAGTTCCCTAGAACTTAGGACTACTTAAACCTAACTAACCTAGGGACATCACACACATCCATGCCCGAGGCAGGATTAGAACCTGCGACCGCAGTGGTCTGGCGATTCCAGACTGTAGCGCCTAGAACCGCTCGGCCACTCCGGCCGGCAGACAAAGATGTACGAGTCTTCATAGCTCTTAAGGCATGCCCTTCCGAGCCCATGTTTACTGGACGTTTTTTCTTGTTTTGATCGATATTATTTACTTCTACAATACGGAAAGCAAAGACCTTGCAGTAGAAGAGGTTCACTATTGGAAGTATCAGAACGATTTTCGCAAAACTTTTTTACATTGTCGTTTTTGGAACAGAGTCCCTTACCTGAATCTGATACATTTGCCCTTCACAATAATAACGGAATTAACCTGTGTGCCCTGAAAGAAATTCATCTGGCATTATAAATCCTACAGCTGAAACAGAGCAGATTCCGTTCTTGTCTTCGCTTTGTTTTTTCCTTACGACACATCGATTTCATTGCAGTTTTTTTTTTATCTGACGTGTTTTGCTTATAGTGGATTTGTTAAATATTTATGGTTTGGACGCAAAGGCACCTTCATAGAAAGTGAGGAATGTTGTGTAACACACCTTCTACAGCCACTGTTATTTGGTTCAAATGGCTCTGAGCACTATGGGACTAAACATCTATGGTCATCAGTCCCCTAGAGCTTAGAACTACTTAAACCTAACTAACCTAAGGACATCACACAACACCCAGTCATCACGCCGCTGTTAATGATGTTTGTCTGAAGTAGATGTGGAAACCAAGCTGGTATTCTCGCTAGCGGTTATGCAGACATAGAATTTAAAAACTACATCCAACCCCTTTCGAGTAGTGTACCAACCATTACCAGTTTGACGCACGATTATAGTTGTTCATTGGCACCTCTGTGTCACTTAATCATTGTGTTACATTATACAATCAAATTATTACATAGCTCAGTACAAGTAAATAAGAAAGATACGGAAATATCCTACATCTAGCTATGAAGTACCTACCTGAAAGAAGCAGCAAAGGATTATGAAACGAGAGGCGTATTACACAATAAGGCTCTGTTCAGAATGGCTATTTCTCTGTTTTCTGTTTCTTGTGAAGGTGGCAAAGACGACATCTGGATGCAAGCCACTGGACTGCTCAGTAAGCGAAACAAGTGACACAAGTAACTGAGTGTATTTTTTAAAAATTCCTTCCTGGAAACACCACTCTCACTGCAGTATTCCCAGCAAATGCGCCTTTTTTATCACAAATCTCTTTGGAGTACCCTTCTTGACGTTGGAAGTAGTTATCTAATGCTGGTACGAGATGACTTCGACCTTGAGTAACAGGCTACACTTCCAGTGACAGGTCACAGCTTGTAGCAATTAGACTAGTTATATTCATGGTCACCCCCACTCCTGTCCGCCTTCCCACCAAGGAATCACTATCCTGTCCATGCACCTTCTTCCGTCCCCTTTGGCCCGATCGGATTCTAACCCCTCCTGCTCTTCATCTTTTATAAATACAGCAAATAAGTGGGAAATGGGAGTCATGTTCTTGGCATCATAAGGAGAGATTCATGTTTGTTTGGTGTTACAGTATGGGCATTTCTTGTAAATAATAACAATAAATAAAATTAATAATTGGGCCAGTTACACGCATTTCGTCATTTTAAGGTCTGGGCTCCAGGGAAGATGACCAGGGAGTCGGTATATGTTACAAATAATAATTATAACAAATTAATTTTATTATTATCAGAATTATATGAATTTCGTCACTGGATGTCTGTCTGATGTACTGACAGAATTAGAGAGTGGTTATTTGTTTTAAATAATGAAATTATTATTATTCCAGCTACTCAAGTTTCATCCTGCTCCTCTTGAAGTCACATCCTGTTATGTCAGTGGCATTTCACGTAAAATGAATGTTGAATTAAATCAATGTCATGACGCCCTCAGCCAATCAGAATGCAAAATTTGCTTTAAAGTATCTGAATTATTTATCAGTCATGTGCTGTTGCTCACCGTTTGAAGTATGTGTTTTGTTGTGAGAGGATTAGGCTGACAGTATTTGCTATAACTAACAAATTAACTTTATTATTACTTCAGCCATGTGAATTTCATCATTCGAGGCGCCAGCAGAGACCAGCCACCACCCCAGGCAGCAAAAAGAAGACAAGTAAGTAATCTCACAATTAACTGCTATTTTGAATTAATTTGCTGCAATTTTACTGACTTTTCCAGAATAACGACAGTTCTATCCTAAATACGGCGTTAACAAATTAACAAAGAGTATAATACAACAACAAAAACCTTCTTGCAAGGACTTTAAATCTCAAAGAAAACTACAGCAGTATATACAGGGTGATTTTTCCAACGTGTACAAACTCTAAGGATTGACTGATGAGAGGATGTGGGACAAAAAAGGTCTAATGAAACTATGTCCAGAAACACATGGCGTCCATGCTGAAGACTATTTATTCAGTCACACACTGTTCCAGAGATTGCGATCTAATATGCGCTGTACCATGAAGCCACAGTCACAGTATACAAGGTTTCCCCTTAGAGGGTGATAGGGTGATGTGGTTCCTCATACATCGTGCCCTAGCGCCCTCTCCTGTCATGGTAATGTTGTGCCCAATTCACTTCTCTTGCTGACTCACCTTATAGTGGATGTGACACAGCTTTGTACACAATGGTTCTGTATTCGAATCGAGAGTTTGCTGACATGGTGTTTACTTACAGAAAGACAAATGGGAATGGGTGGCAGGAAAAGTTTATGAGGAGACCTATCCCTGCTGATAACAGCCATAGCATTCAATGTTTGCCACAGTGTTTCGCCGTTTGTCTGAGACAGTGTCGTTTCAGGAAGAAGGAAACCATGAAGGACGTACCCGAAATGTTCAGATGCCAGACTTGGAAGAAAATGTTATTTCTACTGTGGAAGGCGACCACCATTTCAGTACCACGCAGTTAGCCTGCCAGTACAGGGTAAGCTAAATGACCGTGTGGAGCATTCCCCACAACAATTGTTACTACCCTTATCACTTACAGCGTATGCAGGGCTTACTAGCGATAAAGTGTCCACACTGGAACGAGTTTTGTCACTCGTTTCTTCATCAGGCAACCACAATTTGTGTCATCCATCCTATTCACAGATGAGGCCACCTTTACACGGAGTGGTATTTTCAGCTTCCATGATAGTCATCAGTGGGACAGTATGCAGAACCCCCATGGTATGGTGACAGCGAATCGTCGGCACCGGTGAAAATGGGATGTGTGGGTCGCGATATTAGCGACCATATTTTGGGACCAGTGTTCCTTCCATGTCGCCTAACAGGCCAGAACTATCGACGTTTTTATGGGTGAATGCCTCCCCTGCTGGAAGAAGTTCCATTGATGATTCGAAGGGTTATGAGGCTGCCACATGATGGTGCTCCAGCCCAGTTCGTTGTTAAGATCCTGACACATCTCAGTCGTGTCTTCCCTGGTGAATGGAAAGGACGAGGGGTCCAGTCGCATGGCCTGCTTGTTCAACAGATCTCAACCCATGGGATTTCTGGTTATGGGGCTATCTCAGAAGTGTCGTGTATGCAGAGCCCATTCCAGATGTGGAGACACTGGATCAGCGTTTTCATGCTGCCTTTGACACTGTTTCGATGCACCCTGACGGATATGAACGTGTGAGACAGAACATGCTGTGGCACGTACATTCGTGCATTGAGGCACACGGAAACCACTTTCAACACATACTGTAACTATGGTACATGGTACAGCGCTTATTAGACCACAGCCTCTGTAACAATGTATGACTGAATAGATGGTCTCTGACATGGAAACCATGCATTTTCGGACATAAGTTCATTAGACTGTTTTTGTTCCAAATCCTCTCATCGATCAATCTCTGGAGTTTGTACACGGTGGAAAAAATCACCCTGAAAAGAAAAAAGAAAAACCCAATAAACTCTTGCTAAGCCACCCCTAAGTAACTAGTGTACGTATTAAGATGAGTGCATTATCCTATTGGCAGAAATAATTACATCATGGTGTAGTCCACAAAACGGCAGTATAAATTAACAAAACGTCTGATGTAAGATGCAGCTGTGTATGGTGTCATAGCAAAATTTCTTAAGTCCGGCAGTTTTAACGATTTCCAAAAGCGCGTTTGTGGCATATGTTGAGATAGTTTTGGCAGTTAGAATTGTGTGGGTTGATATTCTTTTGGAAGAAGTACAATTTGTAGTAATTCTAGTTGGGTGGGGAATCTGCATTCCATCTGTGTGGTAAAAACAAAGCATCTCTAACTATATAATATAGACAATAATAATACTTTACACACAGACTATAAAAATATGGAACAATACATTAAAAATATGGAAAATATGGAAAAATATGGAAAAAATGCGTAAGAGAGATAAAAATTGGACAAAATTAAAAAATGTGGAAAACAGGGAAAAATCAGGATTTGAATTTGTAATATATGATATCTGTATTTATTTGTAGGGGATAGTAGAAATTTTCCAACTAAGCACTAGATAAAGTTGTATAGAAGAGGATGATTTGATGCGTATACAAAAAAAGAATACCATTATACAGAGTTTGTAATTGGCATACCTATTAATGAGGGTTTGTAGTCTTTAACGTAACAGCTCTATAAAGGAGAGGGGATGATGTTACACATATATGTTTAGCAAAGAAAGTAATGAAAAAGGATGATTAACATGAAAAGAAGTTAAAAGCTCAAAATACAAATGATGATTTGGGTATAGAGACAAATTGAAGAATGAGTTAAAGCAACAATAGATGAGCTATTGAAGAAATACATGTTCTAATGGCTAATGTGTCTGGATTATGACACACAGATTCATGGATGTTAATATAGACTGTTTGCACATCTAGAATCACTTTTGTAGAATATGCTGTGATATTGTAATAACAAGCTACTTTATACTAATAATTACCACAATATTGCTGAAAATATCATAATTTTGACGTAACATGAGGTATTTCCTCCAGGCTAACCTTACTGAGATGATTCTTTTGACTTATTAGATATAATTTTTTCTAAATATCTAATAACTTACAAGAATCAGATTTATAAATAGTGTCATGCTTTGTAATGAATTAGTTTGAGTCTTCCACCTTAATGGAGTTTTTTCGATTTTTTTTTCAGTTGTAAAGTAGCAGCATTTCTACCAGTAGGACAACATTCACTTGCTAGTAATGTAAGGATGATGTAGATTTTCTTTTAGATGATGTAGATTTTCTTTTAGAACCAAGACGTTGAAACATGTTCATTATTTGCGATTATGCACTCAGAACTGTGGCTGAAAAAGTTCAATCTTCCCAGAGGCTTTTGCTAGTGTTAAGAATGTGAATTATTATAGCGACAGTGAATCTGACATTAGAAAGAACGACTATAGATTTCCGTAAAAAGGAGATGTCTGCCTGTATTGCTGGCAAAGGGAAAGACACTAAAGGATTTAGTGTGTCGAGCAGAATTAAACCATTACCTATTAAAGTTTATAAGTTGGTCACAGGATCATAACGCCACTTCATGATGTTATTTCCTGTCAAGACTCGTAACATAAGAATATGTGTTGATACTACTGATAAAAAATGCGCGTTATGTGGTTGGTTGGCTGGTTCATGACTTAACATTTCTCTGTGTGTCGGAGCTCTTATTGCTCTAACTCTACAAACACGAAAGGTCCACGTATCCAAAGATTTTTGCTAGGGTTAACAATGTGGGTAAGTCTATTGACAGTAAATTCGAGAATGCAAAGGGCAACCGTACACCTCTGTGACAAAGGAGAGACCTACCTGTCTTGACAGTAAGGATATAGATATCTAAAGGGTTTAATGTGTCAGTCAGAGTTAAACCATTTCCGTGTCAACACTTCTGGTCATAACTCCCAAAAGTAGAATATGTATTGACACTATCGATTAAAAAGAAAGAAGCATTAAGTGATCACCTGTTTAGTTCTTAATGTCACATTTCACCCATATGTCAGATCTCTTATTGCTCTAATGCTACAGACATAAAACATGTAAGTCTTGTTGTCCAGAACTTTAAACCTGATGATTTTATTGTAGCAGACAGAAAGCGAGTGGGGTGTGAAGAGTAGGATGATTATATAACAAGACAGTTAACTCATAAATACAAATCAACTGGCTGATGCATCCATAACACAGACGCCACACAGCTGATAATAGCCCACCACAGGCATTTGTTTACCCGTCAGGTCAATCTAATATATGATTACCTACTACGTGCATAGCACATTTCTGACTTTCAAGGTGTGTTACGTAAAATATACGTCAGACATCGCTCTCCCATGGAAGCCTGAGTTACTGCTGATGTGTGGAACCAGATGGGGTTTTACATGTACATATGTGCAAACAGCTATCAAACTGAGCTGTGAAACAGATAGGAAATCAGTAATTCTTCACACCTTTCATAGAATCTCCATGGTTTTTTAATGTCTTTGTTAATTTATGTAAGGCATGTAAGTTGATCACTTAATCAGAACACGTTATGACTCTTAAATGTTAAGAATGTGTATACTCCTTACATCAATATCTACAAATGGTACTTCTTCGAAATGTCATCCAACACAATTCTATCAATACCAATTCAATGTACACTGAAAAACACAAGTACCGCTGTGTAAATGCAATGCTGACTTTAGCCATATCTTAATTACGGCATTTGGCTACTACTTTTTGCGCATTAATACTCTATCACCACATAACATATATTTTACCCTCTCTCTTATGTTAACAACGCAGTATATAGTTCAAATATGGCTTCCAATCATTTGCATAAATACTCTAAAGATAAATTATGGAAATAATGTTCAGAACACACTCATCAACTGCAGTTGTCAAAGCTTAGATCGAGGATGTACATATGTAACAGATGGAAAATAATAATAATAATAATAATAATAATAACAGTAATAATAAAATAATATAGCAAATTTCTGGCTAAAGAAGTTCACCTCAACACATTCACATCTAACTAAATTATTTAACAGTTACATTGCAGACCCATACACATTCCCTGATACACTTACACATGGAATAACTTATCTGAAACCTAAAGATCAAACAGACACAGCAAACTCAGCAAAATATCGCCCCATAACATGCCTACCAACAATATACAAAATATTAACTTCAGTCATTAAACAGAAATTAATGACACATACAACACAGGACAAAATTATAAATGAAGAACAAAAAGGCTGTTGCAAAGGAGCATGAGGATGTAAAGAGCAACTGATAATAGATGCAGAGGTGACATATCAAGCTAAAACTAAACAAAGGTTGCTACACTACACATACATTGATTACCAAAAAGCTTTTGATACTGTACCGCACTCATGGTTACTACAAATATTGGAAATATACAAAGTAGATCCTAAATTGATACAGTTCCTAAACATAGTAATGAAAAATTGGAAAACCACACTTAATATCCAGACAAATTCAAATAATATCACATCACAGCCAATACAGATTAAGCGAGGAATATAGCAAGGAGACTCATTAAGTCCTTTCTGGTTCTGCCTTTCTCTGAATCCACTATCCAACATAATACAAATTATGGATACAATATTACTGGAACATACCCACACAAAATCACACATTGGCTATACATGGATGATCTAAAACTATTGGCAGCAACAAATCAACAACTCAACCAATTACTCAGGATAACAGAAGTATTCAGCAATGATGTAAATATGGCTTTTGGAACAGACAAATGTAAGAAAAATAGCATAGTCAAGGGAAAACACACTAAACAAGAAGATTACGTATTGGATAACCACAGCGACTGCATAGAAGCGATGGAAAAAACAGATGCCTATAAATATCTAGGATACAGACAAAAATAGGAATAGATAATACAAATATTAAAGAAAAACTAAAAGAAAAATATAGACAAAGACTAACAAAAATACTGAAAACAGAATTGACAGCAAGAAACAAGACAAAAGCTATAACTACTTATGCTATACCAATATTGACCTACTCATTTGGAGTAGTGAAATGGAGTAACACAGACCTAGAAGCACTCAATACACTTACACGATCACAATGCCACAAATATAGAATACATCACATACATTCAGCAACAGAAAGATTCACATTAAGCAGAAAGGAAGGAGGAAGGGGATTTATCGACATAAAAAACTTACATTATGGACAGGTAGACAATTTAAGAAAATTCTTTCTAGAACGAGCAGAAACTAGCAAAATACACAAAGCAATCACTCATATAAATACATCGGCTACACCACTGCAATTTCATAACCACTTCTACAACCGTTTAGACCACATAACATCAACAGATACAAAGAAAGTAAATTGAAAAAAGAAAACACTACACGCAAGCACCCATATCATCTAACACAGCCACACATCGATCCCAGACGCATCCAACATATGGCTAAAAACAGGCAATATATACAGTGAGACGGAAGGATTCATGATTGCAATACAGGATCAAACAATAAACACCAGTTATCACAGCTAGCACGTTATTAAAAATCCCAATACCACAACAGATAAATGCAGACTTTGCAAACAACAAATAGAAACAGCAGATCACATAATAAGTGGATTACAATACTAGCAAATACAGAATACCCCAGAAGACATGACAATGTATTAAAAATAATACATCAACAACTTGCCATACAACATAAACTAATAAAACAACATGTTCCCACATACAAGTATGCACCACAAAATGTACTGGAGGATGATGAATACAAATTATACTGGAACAGAACCATTATAACAGATAAAAGAACACCACATAACAAACCGGACATACTCACCAATAAAAAGAAGAAATCAACACAACTAATCGAAATATCCATACCCAATACAACAAATATACAGAAGAAAACAGGAGAAAAAATTGAGAAATACATCCAATTGGCTGAGGAAGTCAATGACATGTGGCATCAGGATAAAGTTGACATTATACCAATTATACTATCAACTACAGGAGTCATACCACACAATATCCACCAGTACATCAACGCAATACAGCTACATCCAAACTTATATATACAACTACAGAAATCTGTAATTATTGATACATGGAATGTAACATATACCGTACAGTTAAAAGGAAGTCACACTTGATCAAGGTCCACGTCACTTTCCATTTTTGACCAGACATAAGGTCTGAGAAAAGAAAGATTAATAATAATAATAATAATAATAATAATAATAATAATAATAATGTTCAAGGAAACGAATATTTACTCTTATAAACACATATGCCAGTTTTGTGCAGGTAGTCGTAATAACCAAATTAGTTTAATTCGCGAAATTGAGAAGAAACAAATGGATGCACATCATCAATACCTGCAGTTATGATGCAACTGTGTCACAGCATATTAAAAACAAGGGCATAAGCAAGTACCATACCGCAAAAAATAAACTAGAGCTATGATTAACACATCATCCTTTAGTAATGTGTGCTGATAGTGTTTAAAAATAGAACAACGGCATTATCAAAGTACAGCTCACTGCTATTTAGAAGTTTGGCCAATTTTCTCTGACGAGAGATACTTTTAAAAAAACTGAACAGTCGAAACTGAATCAAATTATATTGATAGCCACGTTAAATAACCAGCACAGTCTGATATTTCAACAAATGCACCTACATCCCACATTTAACAACTAATTCCACAACGTGTTATTTAACGAGAAATACATTCCTGTTAATACCTTTTCTATTCACACACTGACGAAGATGACATCTCTCCAATACTACTAACCATTCTGAGGTTCTCCCTCTACATTCCGTAACTCTGCACACGAAGTATAGGGACCTACCAGAAATCAGTATTAATACACTGTCACACCTCCATCAGCGCGTCTCCAGCACTGCGCAGGTACCCATGCATGTGAGTACTCTAGCTGCGCGGACTACAGCCAGCTATGCCGGTATCGTTTGTTCCAGGGTTGTGGCGAAAGATGGTCTGGGAATTCCAGCACCACCCACGTATACAATTATCCCCCGACAGCGAAATTTTTGACTGCGGCGAGGCATCACTTGCCAAGGCATCCAACAGTTGGCAGCCTTAAAATGATCTGCATGGCTGTAAACTGACGGATTCTGCCCAAGTTGTCATCCCTTTAAGTATTTGTTTAATCTTGTACGAAGATTATTTTTCATGTTATTTGTCTCTAGGATTACACGACGCCACACCTGCTCCTTTACAAACAAAACTGCTAGGCGTTCCCATCAGGCTAGCCTTACTGATGTGATGGACTAACGTTTTCCAGCACTTTGCGTAATATATCGTGATGTCACTATTTGGCCACACTTTGCATTGTCAAATGACGTAAAAATTTAACGCCACATTGCATAATACATCGTGAAAGCATTAATTCAGTCACATGGTGTATTACACCATAAATTACGTTGATATTCTTCCGAGATGTAGCGAATATGTGGGGGAACTTTCTTGTCATTGAACCAGAGAGAAACAGAGGAAGTGGAGTACTAGCGCGTAAACTGTTAGCAACGCAGGTCTGAAAAGGTGTCTACAAACTTCCGCTGGCGAATGTGCAGACTCTGGCGGGCTGTCAACAGTTTCCTGTTATTAACGTGGACTGGATGTCACTCCTTGATTGCGTGATTTAGTACCAGGGTCTATTTTGTCAGCAAACAGGTTGACGTCTTGGGGAATATTACACTTATATTGTTTAAGTAATACAAATACCTCTACTATTGTTGGGAAACTTTGTTAATATTTAACGACGTTTTGCGGTATATGGCGTCTGTAGTTCTTCCGATAGGAGAACACGCTCGTTTTAAAAGATACACTAGTAATGTATGGATGGCTTAGTAAGAGTTTATTTGTACATATATTACGCTGTGGTGTTCCTTTAACATTTCAAGCCTTTGCATGAGCGTATTTCTTGTTGAATTATATGCTTCACTGATTAGCTAAAGTCATGTTTACGATAAAGATATTGGTATTTAGGAAAAAAAATCAGTAAAACTACAGCAAATTAACTAAAAATAGCAATTAACTATGAAATGTTTTCTTAATCTGCTTGGAATGGTTGCTGGTCTCTGCTGTCATGTAGAATGACGAAATTTGTATGATTGAAATAATAATAATACTTATCTGTCATTTATAACAAACACCCACACTCTGATCCTCTCAAGGCAGTCCACATACTTATAATGGTGAGCAACAGCACATGACATAAATAATTCACGTACTTGTGAGCAAATGCTGCATTATGTTTGACCGAAAGCATCATGACGTTGATGTATCACAACACTGACTGCATGTAAAAAGACACTAATGTGATGTGATATGACTTCAAGAACTATAGGACAAAACTCACATATCTCTAATACTAATGCTGTTAATTTGTTATCTATAACAAATAACCAAACACTAATCCTCTCACAAGAGTGTAGCGAACTTGAATTACAAAACTCATATAGTACAAAAATAATACGTTTTGTTTGTTATTACTATTATTTATAACAAATACCCACACTTCGTCCTCTCCCTATGGAGCCCGGTCCTAAAATGATGAAATGGCAAAAATTTAATTTGTTGTTATTATTTTTAACAAGGACCTACACCCTGACCCTACACAAACCTGATCACCACCGTATCATATGCAGAAAAATTTGCTGTCATCGACTCCACTGCTCTTGTTATAGAGGATGAGAATTAGGAGGCGAAAGGGGGTCGAATCTTATTGGTGCAAAGTGGAAAGAAGGATAAGAGGAAAGAGGGGTTGCGTGGGCAGGATGCTGACTTCCAGGGGAGAGGATAACTGTGGGCTGTCCTTGGGTATAACTAATCCAGTTGCCTCAGTATGTAACCTGATACTCAAGTTCAAGGTCATCTCATTGCATTGTTTAGGGAGCAATGTTATGGAGGCAAAATGACTGAATTATAATCATTTATTATTTTATGTGTTAACTGTCTGTGTAGTGTGTTATGGAGTGGTTACGGAAATCAACCCAGTATTGGCCCAAGATATTATGGGAAAACCACCTACAAGGATCTTCCTTGAGAGAGAAAAGCTTTTTTCCACAAATAAAGACGAATTTAGAAAGGACAGATAATGCTAAACTCAGCTTGCCCTTTTCTTCCACGATGTCCTGCGAACTATGGATGAAGAGCAACACGCAGATTCAACATGCCTACACTTACAGAAAGCGTTTGCCCGCTCTGCGTACTGTTAACGTAACTCCGATCATAGGGATCACTTTCGAAGTAACTAAACCCAGTACGTTGTACCGGACAGCAAGTGCTCATCAGAGGAAAAGACATTGTCAGGACTGCTACCGGAAAGTCCGATAGAGCAGCTCTTGTTCTTTGTGTACAGAAAGGATCTGACAGTTTAGGTGAGCAGCAGCCTCTGACTGTTCGCTGATGACGCTGAGGTATATTCGTCGTTGAGTGACTATAGGAGGATGCAAGATGACTTGGGCAGAACTTCACATTTGTTGTGATGAATGCCAGCTTCCTCTAAGTCTGGGAAAATATAAAGTACTGAAGATGAGTAGAAAAAAACAGTCCTGTAGTGTTCGAATATAGCGATAGTGGTGCGCTGCTTTGCAAATTCCCGTCGATAAAATATTTAGGCGTAGTGTTATAAAGGAATATGAAATGGAACAGGCACGTAACGTCGGCTGCGGGGAAGACGAATGGTTGGGAGAATTCTAGAAAAGTGTACACACAATTACAAAAAGGTTGAGCACTCAGAGAATATGATCAGATATCAATAGAACTTCGTGCATCTACACGTCATTGGCTGGTATAAAAGTGATTAGAAATGCAATTATTTGAGACAGGTAGAACAGCCACCACAGTGCATTAGCATTGTTCTCGTTTAGCTTTGTTATCAGGCCTTATAGGGTATACAAGGGGCGGGATTAGTGTCACATGTTGAGTGTCGACTGTGAAGGACACGGAAATGTCACGTACTCCTACGAGACAGCGTTATCAGCATTTCATCGACTTTTAAAAGTATCTGCCTGGCGGGTTGAGTCGTTTAATATCCAGAATTTTGGGTCTTTCGAATATGACAGTGGTCCGACGTTGGACTGCATGAGAATGTAGAAGCAGGCACACGTCGCCTAGGTTCTTGTCAACTACATTTTATTGTGCACTGAATACATCATAATCACATCAGAACAGCACCTGCCATCAGAGATCAAGTAATAGACTCTCTGCAACGTTCTGTGTCATCTCACGCCGCTGGTCAGAGATTATCAGCAGTAAGAGTAGGGAATTACTGCCCATCCGTATGCAGCATTTAACACCAAAGCACAGCCGGCTGTGCATGGAGGGATGCCGTGACCGGGTATGGCATCACGTCACGTCTGTTAATTGCTGAAGGAACACTGGCGGAACAACGATACGTCAGGAACATCCTGCACTCTCTTGTGTCCCCTCTCAGGTCTGCGTATTGAGATGCGTTTTTCAACAGGACAAAGATGGTCCTCAGGCGGTATGTTCGCTATGAACTGTCTGTGAAATGCTGAGTTACTCCCATGGCCAGCAAGATCCCCAGATCTGTTCCCCACAGAAAATGTGTGGAACCAGGTCGGACATCAACTCTGTCCCACTGCAAGGATCAAGAATACCACGGACTAGTAACAGTAGTTGTGAACCACATTGCTTTAAGAGTGGAAACAGCGGTTTTATTACTCTTTCCCAATCGAATCAATGCATGTATGTGGTTCAGAGGTGGTGCAACTTCATACCCCTAAGTAGGATCATACAGCCAAGTTCTTTGCAAACTTGGTTTTCTTTTGTAATCAATAAAATAATATCACATACCCTCCCAACTCGCGAAGTTTCATTCCATTTCCTCCTCCCATTCTATATCCATCACTTTTTTTATCAAACAGTGTAGTTCATCTACAAAGAAGACTGCGCACAGAACGCTCATCGAACCCATTCGGATTTCTCCTTGCATCTAAGAGATCCCCACCAGGTCAGATTAATTAAAAAAGAAATGCATCGAAGCAATTCTGAAGCTTGCTGCTAGATTTGTTATCAATAGGCTCAGTCACGACACGAGTATTACGGGGATGTTTCGTGAATTCAAATATGAATCCCTGGAGGGGAGAAAACCTTCCTTTCGCGATACTGTACTGAGAAACTTTGCAGGACCGGAACTTGAAAGAGACTATCCTACGGCTATCAACAGACATTTCGCACAAGGACCGCGAAAACAAGAGAAATCTGGGCTCGTGCAGAATAATATAAACTCTCTCTCTCCGTCCGAACAGGCGTTGAAAGGCCCACGGGTACCAACCGGCCGCCGTGTCATCCTCAGACCACAGGTGTCACTGGATGCGGATATGAAGGGACATGTGTTCAGCACACCGCTCTCCCAGCCGTATGTCAGTTTACGAGACCGGAGCCGCTAGTCGCAGGTTCGAATCCTGCCTCGGGCATGGATGTGTGTGATGTCCTTGGGTTAGTTAGGTTTTATGTAGTTTTAAGTCTAGGGGATTGATGACCTCCGATGTTAAGTATTTTAAACATAGCTGCACAACAGCAACGGTTCCACGTAATAAAATTATAAACAGCCGACCAGTTGCAATGGATAAAGAATTATTTATCTAGGTTTCAACAAATTTAAATTTGTCTTCTTCAGAAGGTGGCCTAAGGACAATGAACATCATAGCTTACATTAGAAAGGTATGAAACTTAAGTCAAGAATAGATTTTAACACAAATTAGAGAGCTCTTGCATTACAGAAATATGAGAACGACGATTGGTACTTACAATTTTACATTAGTATGGACTAATGTACCATCGCCGTTTTTACAAATGCCGGCATAGATCCATTTGTCAAAATTAAAATATATCCCTAGAAATAGGGTTTGTCACGTAAATATAAATTAGTACATGGATGTTGCAGAGCTCACAACCAACTGAGTGTAATCGGCCAGCGTAGTTACTCTGCGGCCAGGGCAGGTGGCGTTCATGGCGCGAACCATGTGCCAATTGGCGTACAAAAGCAACGTGTAAATTATCAGTATTAATAACGTCCTTAGATAAAGTAACAATAAAAAGAAGGAAAGCGTTTAACACTTCCGTTATAACAGTATTGGAGCCTTGGTACAATTAATGTATTTATACATCAAAAAGGCAGGTGGCGCTTACGCCGAGAGAGTTACGCGCAGTGGCATATACAGCCAAAATATAAAAATTACATTACTATATTAGTGAATCCCACAAACGGTATATATGTCAGAACTTTAAAATTGACAATAATGGCTCTGTCTCCAGAACTGGTAGAGGTCGTTAAGTCGTTACGAAAGTGACATGTATAAGAGGCGTTCAAAAAGAAATGAACCAGAGGCATAACTAGAAAAACCAGTACCTGTATGTTAGAAGTATTGACCCTTGGTGTTGAGACACTTGTCCCACTGTGATACAAGACGGTGAATGACCATTTCATAAAATTCCCGGGGCTGCGATGTTAACCAGTTCCACACGTACAGTGGAATTCAGAGGTGAATTGTTTGCCCCTTAGAGCCTTTTCAAGGGAACCAAAAATTGCGTAATCACAGGGAGAGAGTTCCGGACTGTATGGAGGGTGGCCGAGAATCTCCCACTTGAATATCGGCGCAGGAGTGCCGCGACTGTGTTGGCTGTATGAGGCTCTGCACTGTTGTGGAGCAGAATGTCCCCACGGGTGAGATTGTCTGGTCGTTTCGATTTGATCGCTTGGCGAAGGGTGGTCAAGATTTGTTGGGCATTCACTGTTGTCCTGTGCTGCAGGAAGTGAATCAGAAGGGGGCCATCTTGTTCAAAGAAAAACGTCAGAATAGCCTGCTCTGAGGGGCAAACGATTCACCTCGGACGACGACGTCCAGGTGTATGTGCGGAAGTGGTTAACATTGCAGCCCCGGGAATTTTATGAGACAGCCATTCACCGCGTTGTGTCAGAGTAGGGCAAGTGTCTCAACAGCCAGGGTCAATACTTCTAGTGTACACAGGTACTGGTTTCTGTATAATTGCCTCCGGCTCCTTTCTTTTTGAATGCCCCTCATAGCATCAGTTTATCTGTACAACTCGATAATGGATAATGGATTATTCTGAAACGCGTAATATCAAAGTAATTCACTCAATAGCTAACGACGTCTTACTAAATGGCCTATTCAGCATCTGTGCAGTACTGTTCCACTTATACATGGTGTTCGGAAATTTCAGTTACAAACTTCTAGGATGTGGATAGGGAAGTGAGTACATAATTTTTGGATAGGAGTCCACGTGCGGTCGGTTCCAGCTCAGATGTTTATCCCATCCACTTTCGCATGAGGAACTGAATTAGGAGAGACGCAGTACAGTTATTACGCAACAATTCGAAAATAAACATAACGAAACACCCATATACCACTTAAGCACATTCGTTCGAATCAACACTTAAACATTAGGTGTTTCAATTGTTCTAAAACAAAAAGGAACCTAGCATACTAAAAGTAGAGTATTGATGGATTGCAACATCGGCTTGATGTGGCGACTACCGACATTCTTACCAGACATTGTAGCTATGAAGCGTTTTCTGGTACGCACTGTCCGTACCACCTGGTGTGTCTCTAATTTCTAGTGCAGCGATCAGAACTCGTGCCAGCTCCCTCTGGCTCTACAGGAGTCTCGTAAATTAAACCTTGCACACGACTCTGTAAGCAGTAGTACACGTCATCGCGTCTACCCTGTTGCACACAAGGACAAGTAACTGTGAGACATATCTCTTTCCTTCACCAGACGTGGACGCGTTATACATCTGAACTGAAATCGTCGTAGAACGGCCAGGGTACGTTTCCGGGTATGGATTTCTATTCAAAATATTATGTAGTCACTCCCCTCTACAAGTCCTAGGAACTCGTAACGGGAATCTGCGAACCTGTATCAGTGGAACAGTACTGCACAGATGCTGAATAGCTCACTTAGTAAAACATCGTCAGCTACTGAATGAATGACTTTGATATTACGCGTGTCAGGATAATCCATAGTCAGATACATTGAGTTGTACAGGGAAACTGAGCTTATACTTTACATATGTAACGACCTGTGACAGTTAGGTACATAACGTATGTCTTCAGTCCATCATGTTGAATCTCCAACCTTTATGGTCGTTCATTTGCGAGAAAACGGTCTTGCGTTGCTGCAGACGGGCGTACATTGTGTATTGATGCTACAGTTTGAGCTCCGTTTACTGTGACTACCTTTCATCTCACTTGTCAATAAGATGATCGACTCCTCGGCGACGTTACCTTTGTATGTCAGTGTATATCCGAACTCAGAACAACCAAAAACTAGTCCAGATTTGCATTATGCTTACTACCTCAGCCCCCATCTTATTCTGTTACTCGCTCCTGTTAACGGGAACGCGTTAGATCTTGGTGTCACTCGCGTCCACCTAAAAAGGTAGGGCCTTACCATAAGGCTTCGGCAATATGATTGCATTTCTGAGTGTCCGATCACTGATGAATTTTTATCTGATTTTACTATTTTATATTTCTAGTTTTTACTGAGTTTAACGAAGGCGATGTTGGCCCGATATATTCGACGATGCCCTTTGGCTACACTGACTAAAGGATCCTTCTAAGGAATACCAAATTAAGCTATTTGCTCTTTCAGTATTTGATCTGTTTATACATGCCTTTAGGTTATCCAAGTCAGCACAACGCGATCGCGATTCTTAAGTAGTTGTATTTGTTCTCTGTTTTCTATGTAGATAACCTGAAGATGCCTAAATAAGACGAAACGCGTCGTTGAAAAATAAAAAAAATAATAATTGCAACCAAGACTGTTTTTAACCAATATAGTCCAGATTTGCAAATTCCCATTTTTTTTATTTTTTTTTTTTTTTTTTTGCCCCCAAAGGCAAAGGTCCCGAGTTGGAGTCTCGGTCCGGCACACAGTTTTAATCTGCCAGGAAGTTTCATATCAGCGCACACTCCGCTGCAGAGCGAAAATCTCATTCTAGAATTGGTATAATCTGCATGCGCTGTAATGTTTGTTTGCACATTCTTGAAATGGTTTTTACGCTTTCGGAAATACCATTTTTGAGTTCAAATGGTTCAAATGGCTCTGAGCATTAGGGACTTAACATCTTAGGTCATCAATCCCCTAGAACTTAGAACTACTTAAACCTAACTAACCTAAGGACATCACACACATCCATGCCCGAGGCAGGACTCGAACCTGCGACCGTAGCAGTCGCGCGGTTCCGGACTGAGCGCCTAGAACCGCGAGACCACCGCGGCCGGCATTTTTGAGTATGTTAGGATGATTTGAAACTGGGTCCCGTCCCGAAAGTAGTCACCAAGTGAATTAGAAAGTGAAATTTGTAACTCTGGGCTATTGGATTTTGCTGACCCACAGTTATTCTCGCATGCTGGAAGTACAGCGAACAATATTGGTTAAAAACAGTATTGCTTGCAATTTTAGGTATTTTATTTTTAAACGACACGTTTCGCCTTATTTAGGCATCTTCAGGTTACCTTTAGTACTGGCACACGACGCTGTTGTGCATTATGCTTACTACCAGAGCCCCCATCTTAATGTTACTCGCTCCTGTGAACGGGAACGCGTTATGGAGATCTTGGTGCCTCTCGCGTCCATCTAGAAAAGATAACCTGAAGATGCCTAAATAAGGCGAAACGCGCCGTTGAAAAAAAAAGCAACTAAAATTGCAACCGAGACTGTTTCTAACCAGTATTGTTAAGCACTGATTTGCTGTTATGCCACATATGAACTGGAAGAATTTCTAAAAAAAATGTTCAAATGTGTGTGTAATCTTATGGGACTTAACTGCTAAGGTCATCAGTCCCTAAGCTTACACACTACTTAACCTAAAGTATCCTAAGGACAAACACACACACCCATGCCCGAGGGAGGACTCGAACCTCCGCCGGGACCAGCCGCACAGTCTATGACTGCAGCGCCTAAGACCGCTCGACTAATCCCACGCGGCAAGAATTTCTACAGTGTACAATTCCATCTATCGTAAATCCGGAGCACTGACTTCAGATAGCACGTCTTTATGTCTCCTAAGGTACCCGCTACATCATACAAGGACGTTATCAGAAATATAGATGAAGGAAAGGGTAGACATTTCATCCTTGCGGTTACGAGAAACAGAGGAAAGAAGCGAGTTATATAACGGGGTTTCGTTCGTAATGCTCGTGTGTAATGTTCCACGTTTTCTGCTCCCTGTGCAGGTGACGAAGACGAAAAGTGGAAGCAGACCCTTAGGCTCCACAGTACGGGAAACGCTCGGTGCAGAAATGTCAGACTCGATGTGGACAAGCAACAGGACGGAACTGCGAGGGAAAAAAAGGACGAGATCAGCTGCGGAGAAATGCTCAGCAGACGGGTCGGGAACGAAGGACAGGAGGGGCAGCGCGGCACAGGAAAACGCGACTGCCTTCGACGTCGGAGAGTGCGGGGCGTGCAGGCCGCGGCCGCTCGGTCACGTGCGCCTCGCCGAGGACTGGCCGGCCGGGGCGGCGCGCGCCCCTGCGCTGCCGCCACCGTGGCCGCCAGTGAACGGCGAAATGGCGCACTGGACGCTGCAGGCTTCCGACGTGACGAGCGCCCTGGCGCTGCTGCTGGCGCTGCTGCTGGCGCTGTCTGCGGCGACGCGCGCGTCGGCGCTGTCGCGCTGGCTGCGCCTGCGCCGGCTGGCCAAGGCGCTGCCCGGGCCCACCGACACTCTGCCCATCTGCGGCGACGGCATCAGCCTCCGGGGAGCGCCCATAACCGCGCTGCGGCGCCTCTACCACAAGCACGGCACCCCGTGCAGGTACGTCCTAACCGTCTCTTACTTCTCGCTACTTACCAGGATATCCCACTATCAGACCAATTGTGTGATTGGATTGAAGAGTTCCTACATAACAGAACGCAGCATGTCATTCTCAATGGAGAGAAGTCTTCCGAAGTAAGAGTGATTTCAGGTGTGCCGCAGGGGAGTGTCATGGGACAGTTGCTATTCACAATGTACATAAATGACCTTGTGGATGACATCGGAAGTTCACTGAGGCTTTTTGCGGATGATGCTGTGCTGTATCGAGAGGTTGTAACAATGGAAAATTGTACTGAAGTGCAGGAGGATCCGCAGCGAATTGACGCATGGTGCAGGGAATGGCAGTTGAATCTCAATGTAGACAAGTGTAATGTGCTGCGAATACATAGAAAGATAGATCCCTTATCACTTAGCTACAAAATAGCAGGTCAGCAACTGGAAGCAGTTAATTCCATAAATTATCTCGGAGTACGCATTAGGAGTGATTTAAAATGGAATGATCATATAAAGTTGATCGTTGGTAAAGCAGATGCCAGACTGAGATTCATTGGAAGAATCCTAAGCAAATGCAATCCGAAAACAAAGGAAGTAGGTTACAGTACGCTTGTTCGCCCACTGCTTGAATACTGCTCAGCAGTGTGGGATCCGTACCAGATAGGGTTGATAGAAGAGATACAGAAGATCCAACGGAGAGCTGCGCGCTTCGTTACAGGATCATTTAGTAATCGCAAAAGCGTTACGGAGATGATAGATAAACTCCAGTGGAAGACTCTGCAGCAGAGACGCTCGGTAGCTCGGTACGGTCTTTTGTTGAAGTTTCAAGAACATACCTTCACCGAAGAGTAAAGCAGTATATTGCTCCCTCCTACGTATATCTCGCGAAGAGACCATGAGGATAAAATCAGAGAGATTAGAGCCCACACAGAAGCATACCGACAATCCTTCTTTCCACAAGACTGGAATACAAGGGAGAACCGATAGAGGTACTCAAGGTACCCTCCGCCACACACCGTCAGGTGGCTTGCGGAGTATGGATGTAGATGTAGATGTAGAACGTCTCCCAGTGAAAGAGGGGTAGATGGTGTCGGAGGTTCCATGCGGCTTTTCGCGGATGATGCTGTAGTAGACAGAGAAGTTGCAGCATTAGAAAATTGTAGCGAAACGCAGGAAGATCTGCAACGGATAGGCACTTGGTGCAGGGAGTGGCAACTGACCCTTAACGTAG
Organism: Schistocerca cancellata; assembly: GCF_023864275.1. Lineage (NCBI taxonomy): Eukaryota > Metazoa > Arthropoda > Insecta > Orthoptera > Acrididae > Schistocerca > Schistocerca cancellata. The sequence goes on from NC_064631.1 coordinate 443,123,518, forward strand.
GCAAATGTAACGTATTGCGAATACATAGAACAAGGATCCTTTATTGTATGATTATATCATAGCGGAACAAACACTGGTAGCAGTTACTTCTGTAAAATATCTGGGAGTATGCGTGCGGAACGATTTGAAGTGGAATGCTCATATAAAATTAATTGTTGGTAAGGCGGGTACCAGATTGAGAGTCATTGGGAGAGTCCTTAGAAAATGTAGTCCATCAACAAAGGAGGTGGCTTACAAAACTCGTTCGACCTATACTTGAGTATTGCTCATCAGTGTGGGATCCGTACCAGGTCGGGTTGACGGAGGAGATAGAGAAGATCCAAAGAAGAGCGGCGCGTTTCGTCAAAGGGTTATTTGGTAAGCGTGATAGCGTTACTGAGATGTTTAGCAAACGCAAGTGGCAGACTGCAAGAGAGGCGCTCTGCATCGAGGCGTAGCTTGCTGTCCAGGTTTCGAGACGGCGCGTTTCTGGATAAGGTATCGAATATATTGCTTCCCCCTACTTATACCTCCCGAGGAGATCACGAATGTAAAATTAGAAAGATTCGAGCGCGCACGGAGGCTTTCCGGCAGTCGTTCTTCCCGCGAACATACACGACTGGAACCGGAAAGGGAGGTAATGACAGTGGCACGTAAAGTGCCCTCCGCTAGCGGGGTATAAATGTAGATGTAGATGTAGAAAATAAGCATACACGTCTCTAGGCTCGTCCGTAGATTCTCGATCATATCTGAGAAAACGACGGTCAAAGTGTTCGAAGTAGTTTATGTCCGTTTAAGCCAGTAAACAGTTCAACAGAAGTGGTGGCGCAGGGGCTAGTATCGCAGCTTCACACTTTTGCGTCCCACGTTCGAAACCCGGTTTTCACTTTCATTACTGTTTTTCAAATGATTCAAATAGCCATGAGCACTATGGGACTTAACTTCTGACGTCATCAGTCCCCTAGAACTTAGAACTAATTAAACCTAACTAACCTAAGGACATCACACACATCCATGTCCGACGCACGATTCGAACCTGCGACCGTCGCGGTCCCGGGTTCCAGACTGTAGCGCATAGAACCGCTCGGCCACGTCGGCCGGCACTGTTTTTCATTTTCTACACATGTCCGTAGGAGATTACTACACATATTGAAACAACGTTGTCCTCATTCATCCACTAATTTTATGCCAGGTGAACGTATTAAAAAACTAAATGAATGAGAAAATTATTTGAAATTTTTTTCGGTGAAATTCTAGTACTGTATCTTCATTCATAAATAACTGCAACCGTCAGTTTTCGGTAAAACGGTGCGTTACTCGTGGTTCACCGCGAAATTATTGCCAACGTCTGAAATCGTCAGCAATGTTAACGACGTTCCTTTCCAGAGTGAGATTCGTACGACAGAATGTCACTACGGCAAAACTGCCCTCGCGCGCTACTCATGTTGTTATGAATTTCTGTTTAGAAAGTTTCTACGATCGATATCATCCAGCCGGCCGGGGTGACCGAGCGGTTCTAGGCGCTTCAGTCTGGACCGCGTGACCGCTACGGTCGCAGGTTCGGATCCTGCCTCGGGCATGGATGTGTGTGATGTCCTTAGGTTAGTTAGATTTAAGTAATTCTAAGTTCTAGGGGACTGATGACCTCAGAAGTTAAGTCCCATAGTGCTCAGAGCCATTCGATATCATCCAAGGGAATGCACCAAATCTTCCTGAAGAATGAACATGATAATATGATATATGAACGAATATAAAAATTGGTATAAAAATGCAATCTGAGAATTTAAAAAGATTGTAACCCATTAAATTGTCAGACACACACATATATTATATAAGAAATATGTGAAACTTACTGCGAAACCCAGTCGTAATTTTACAATTAACATGATGTCCTTATATTCCCTAACCTGATAAGAGGCATTTGTGCAGTAACCCTCAACGGACATGATAGATAAGTGAAAAAGTAAATAAATAAAGACAATAGTCATGTTTCGATGACGAGACACAAAAGCGGAGATCGCGACGCTAGCCACTGTGCCACCATTTCGGATGAAAGTATCGCCCGCTAAAAGGCATTTAAATTCTGTCACCGTCTTTGACCGTCGTCTTCTTAGAAACTGTCGAGTGTCAACGGATAAGACAAGACACATTTTGACTCCTATTCAACTCAGCAAAGTTTCTAGGAAATCGCGTTATGGCACTTGCCGTGTTCTCCTGCTATTGCTAGATGTCGCGGGGTATCCCGATTTTTAGGGATGTCATGACCTGACCTGCATAGGGATAGTATCGTACCTAGAGGATAGTCTAATTACGAATGCATGAATATAGAAACTGGAAAACGTTCTAAGGGCCATTTTTTTTTACAGAACACGTTTTTTCAGTGTTCTCCATATTCTATTGCACGTCCCTAGAGTTAATTCTGGAGCCAAAACACAGAGAATCTCTTACAAACGTATGTTAATAGATGGCGCATGGTCTTTGTCCCAAGCTATGCTTTCCTCCTCTGGAGTTGCAAAATTTAACGCTAGCAGTACAAAGGCGTTTTCGTTAACGTGCGTTGTCAAACGGCTGTACATTATGGTTACCCTAAAAAAAAAAAAAAAAAATGAAATTCTTCAGTTGTTGTTTAATTTTAGTAACAGCGCTGTTTTTAAATGGTTACAGATGTGTAACTAGGATCCGGAAACCGAAAATAGCTTTTAGCACACCCTTAGTAAAATCAACACACTTTCAGTAACATGCACTGCCAACTTTGACCTACAAAAAAAACTAAACTCCTCCAGAACAGATCATGAAGGCCCAATGGTACTGACCGGCCGCCGTGTCATCCTCAGCTCATAGGCGTCACTGCATGCGAATATGGAGGGTCATGTGGTCAGCACACCGCTCTCCCGGCCAAATATTAGTTTTCGAGACCAGAGCCGCTACTTCTCAATCAAGTAGCCCCTCAGTTTGCCTCCAAAGGGCTGAGTGCACCCCGCTTGCCAACAGCGGTAGGCAGACCGGATGGTCATCCATCCAAGTGCTAGCCCAGCCCGACCGCGCTTAACTTCGGTGATCTGACGGGAACCGATGTTACCACTGCAGCAAGGTCGTTGGCCAACTTTATGATCACAACAGAAAATTTTAAAAACTCAGATGTCGTTAATTGTTATTGGTTTTTACTCTCAACATAGTTTTTAAGAAACCTGGAAGTATTGAAGACATTCTGACATTCACTGGGAAAGTTACATCTGCAGCTGAAACTTAAATTTTTGGGTTTATTTTAGCTGAAAACGTTTGAAACGTATATGAAATGTGGAAGAAGAATATTTTTTTCCCAAAATAAAAAATTCAAAATATAAAGTAACTAATTACATTACAATATTTTCAAAACGTGGGATAGAGTAACCCCCCCCCCCCCCCCCCTCTGTTATTGTGAGGATTAAAAGAAATGAGGACTCTCTTTTGGTAACTAGAGCTCTATTAGTGAAATGCCTAATGCTGTATTTCTGTAGTTGTTCTGGATGGTTATAATTAAAAGTGCAGCTACTCACTAGAGGTCCAGTGTGGACTGTAATTATCGTATGGCAGAGAAACTTGGTTGACAGACTAAAGCGAAAATATGGAATCGATTTACGCTGGAAAAAAATTAGTTTCAATTTTGGCCACCAGGTGCAAATGTGACACTGGACATAATCTTGTCGATCTCTCTGATGCTCATACTCAACAAACTGAGCAAGTAGTAGTTAACAGTACAATCAACATTATGCTTTAGTCACTTGTTTGACCTTTTCTGCCCACATCCCGTTCCTTATCCATAACATACAAAAACATTTCTCTATGTCTTTCTTGCATTCACAGCGCCGGATTTGCACCTGGTAGCCAAAATTGGAACTAATTTTTTCCGGATTAAATCGGTTCCATATTAACGCATTACATTATTTACTAAGTGTCGCTGGCATGAAATAATTACAGCCCTCACTGGACGGCTATCAGTAGCAACACTTCAGTTAGAACCACCAAGTACTATCACAAATAATGGTGCCTCAGTATTAATGGCATTTAGACAAGAAAAATAATATTTCTTGTTGTTCGCAATTCTTGTTGAAACAAAACAGCCAACAACTAATGTAAATAACACCAAATGTAAAATAAACGTCAACAGCCATCTGAAGACTAACCTGTCAGTTAGAAACAGGCCACGGCGCTTTTTGTGTAAATAAAATGGCATTATTGACAGTGATTGGTTACTGTTTTCTCCTTTGCAACAATCAACTTGTAGAATCTTTCTTATTGGCAGTTAGAACCAGTCAGTTTTCTGGTATCCCACTTAGCACATTCTGAATGAACTACTTATTTTCTAATTCGTTTCATTATTTTTTTCCGTTGATGCAATGAGCAGCTCCATTCTGTGCTATCATGATAGCCTCTTAATTTTTTGTATACAAATCATTTGTGCACAAACAGCAATACATTTTTTTTTCATTCTCTTGAAAAAAGACAGATTTGGCACTTTGAACATTTTCCATTTCCGTTCCTGGTTGGTGTTTCAGTTTGGTGACTGAGTTCAGAGTTATGTAAGTCAATGCAAACTAATGACCACCATAAGCAATTTTCTGAATTTTATACTGTTTTCGTTGTTGTGAGATATGAAGTTGTGCTTCGTGCATCATTTGTAAATATTTAGAGTTCTATACATTTTAGTGCTGAACAATAATTTAATCCTTTTCAGAAGATATTGTTATTTCTTAAGTTCCAGAGTGTTATGGTAAGTAAAATTGTCTATATGTTTAAAAGTAGTTACATAACATGACGCCATCGTTCTTGAGCTATCTTGCACTTTGAAACGAAAGAAAGTCTTCTACCACGGAACAAGCGATATTTACAAATGAAGGGAAGTTCTTTAACGTCTTACCAACTTTACTTTGAAAGTAGAAATTTTTGTTGGTGTCAGTAGCTTCTACTTAAAATGTATTTGACTTTTAACTGGTTTTTGATAATACTTCTGCTAATTTTATTACGTTTATTACTGTTGGTTTGTGGTGACGTACCGGTAATAATGTAATAGATATGTGTCCTCGGTGTCTTTCGCAGTGGGATCCTTCAGTAGAATCTTCTCTATTTACAAGCCACATCATTTCGAATAAAACACGCGAGCTTCCGACAGTTATCTCCACTATCGTCACCAGGAGTTAAAATCAGTGATTTCAACTCCTGATTGCGATAGCGGAGACAGCTGTCTAAAGGACGAATATTTTATTCGAAATGAGACGGCTTAGAAACTGGTAATATTTTATTGAAGGTAACAGGTACGTTATACGTACAGAACTGGCAAGATTTTTTCCGTTGCAGAACTTAAATTTCAGTAAAATATTACTTTGTAGGTACATGATTATGTGGTAAAGTGAAGCATTTTCTTACATTTGCAAAATCTTATTTTCGTGAGAAATTTCTCTAAGCTGGGAAAAAAGAGTGTAGTGAACAAAAAGCTAATCATGTCAGCTAAAAATGGAATAAAATTATATTAAACGTCTATTACTGGGCTGGCCAGAGGAGAAAGTCTGGAATTTTCCATGGTGTAACACACTTCCGTCCGTCTTATGCCTCGACTTCTGTAAATTTCTAACAATAGAATGCGTATTGACTTAAGAAACGCTCTACAACATGAAAGTTCCGAAGTGAGAATTCCGAACGCGTCGATGGCAGTAACAAGGAAAGTACGCAGCACGCCACGAGGTCGCGATCAGCCAATGAAGTAAAGGTATTCGTCAGCGCACGCCCGAGCTCTACGTTTCGAAAGCACTCGCACGCGTGCGATCCGGTGTTGTATTACTGGTACCACTGCTACGACTGTATTTCAACTTGTCCCTCCTCTTGTTTACTGAAACGCTTCGACTTCTCTTAGGACTTTTATTCCATAGCGGGGACCGCATTACCGCACGCCCACTTGTTCGTTTCTTGCTTTCTTTTGTTATGAGGAACAAAATGCAAGAGACAGGTGCAATCAGACTGTGAGCTATTGTTGGTCTCACGCCACTGTTTATAGCGGAGTTCGATTCCCGACGGGCACTGTGCCCTTTGATGTTCTTTTGTTTTATAGAGCACGCACTCGTACTCCGTGAAACGTAAATTCCCTCAGGCATTTGCAGGTGTGATGGATGTGATGGATATAGTACCGGACCCCAATCGTTGTGTAAAGTGAAACCTCTATCCCTGTTTATATGGTTTCTGGACAACTTTATTTCGGTAGGTATCTTAATTATGCTGCCTCAGAAACTTGGCGTATGCACCATGATACACTGATCTCATCGTATTTCATTTCATGATTTTATTCGACGCAGTGCTCGCTGACAGCTGATTCGCTTGGTTGTTTTAGTAGGATGTATCGCTGATGTGTGCAAAGACGCACATACCAATGAATTTCCTTGCTATATTAAAAGTTAGAACGGTGAAAGGTCTTGACGTTGCTGATCTTGCCTTTTTTCTAATGTCTTATGTTTTCACAGACTTGTGAATAGCAAGAATTCTGCTAACTATTCGCCGTTAGGCCATGACATAGTCGAGTTTCATCTACTTCTGTGAGAAATTACGCCGGCCGGGTGACCGAGCGGTTCTAGGCTCTACAGTCTGGAATCGCGCGACCGCTACGGTCGCAGGTTCGAATCCTGCCTCGGGCATGGATGTGTGTGGTGTCCTTAGATTAGTTAAGTTTAAGTAGTTCTACGTTCTAGGGGACTGATGACCTCAGAAGTTAAGTCCCATAGTACTCAGAGCCATTTGAACCATTTTTGAGAAATTACAAGGCACAAGACATTCACACTCGGCTAATATGTGTAGACACAGTTGTCATGAGCTGAAAAGCTTTCTAAATTCGCGATGTTGTACACTGAAGGATTAATATAGTTTCATGATATTTGAGTGGGTTATGCTAACAATTTCCCGAACTTGAAACTACGGAGTGCCTATATTTTGCTAGTTAGTGAAGATGCACCATTTTGATAACGTTGTTCACAACTTAGTAGTAACAAGAAATTCTTACCTAATGATTGAAAATTTATCTATTTTTTATGTTCAGACCTTTAGGTCTCTCTGCGGCCGACTTTTTAATCACCATTGCCTAAGTGCGGATTTTCCATCAACTTGATCTACGAACACTAGCTCTACTGGACCACTATGAGAAACTATCGACGCGAAACACGGGGGATCGAAACAAGGCAATTAAAAAAAAGGCCGGATAGTTACAGATTTTCTTCAGGCTTTACTGGAACATCTATTTAATAGAATTATAAAACCGATGTCATAAGAATATACATTCGTTGATTTTTTAATATTTTTTCCACACTTTGCATTTTGGTCGTTTAAATTTTCATAGAGTTTTATCGGAGCTGTAACTGTAACGAGTATAAAAGTTTGAACTGGATCGTAAATGGTTATAAATCTAACTTGTTCTTCAAGTCACCTAATTTGTCAAAGAATCTGTCAACGTGCTCCTTCCTGAAACGTGGTGCTCACTGCAGCTCATCGAGTCAGCTATCCTGGACTTCGTAAACTCGCACTAAAAGTCTCTATCTGCTTTCATTTTTTGTGTTTATTTTTAGTTGTTCTGCATATTTTATATTAGATCTCAGAACTCGTCTCTACTCAAAGGCATTAACTGGCTATGTAATTTTCTATCATGGTCGCACGATACTGTTCTCTGTCCATCACTGAATGTTCTCGGAAAAATACTTATTTCCTACAACAGGTTTGACGGTCACCTCTTTCTTTTCCCGTAAAGCTTTAATTTTATCGTGTAATATTTCCCATTCCCTTTTCTGATTGTCATTTCAATGTCTGGTTTCTTCTACGACTTCCTTCGCATTATTTTCATCCAATTTATGTTCTGACTTCTCTCTCTTTGCCTTTTAAAGAAAATATGGATTAGGTTTTTTTGCTATCTGTTTTGTCCAATACAATCCGAAATTGCTTTATCCGGCACTACGTGAACGTACCGCTTTGATATTTTGCCATTCCCATTGTTAATTATTCGGTTGAAGATTGTCACACCCCAATTTACAGAGTAATAGGAGTTGTATCTAAGGAGACAATAAAAATATAATAGTGCTTACTTGCAATCAAAATACAACACTCTTAATTTGATATACCGAAAAATCCACTAGAACATAACTTCTTACCACTCAGGAACGCATTTATGTTCTGATTCAAAATGACGTGATGGTCTTGTTCCACCGCAGATCCACAATCACGTACATACAGTCACGGCACTCTCTGGTGTAAAAGTTGTTACCGTTTGACGGCTGGAGCGGCACTAGCGCTCCAAGAGATGAGAAAGCAGACGCTCACATGCGTCGGAAGGACAATGTTTTGTTTTTAGTTATTTTCTACTTCAATAACGAAATCGTAATATTTTCGCGTTCCATGCATTAGTAAATTACCAAGAGACAATAAATTATCGTGAAATACATGTAAAGACAGCTGAATCGCACTGATTCAATGACATAAGCTACAACTTATTCATGAAGAAATACTTGCAAATATGTGTATATTTAGAGCTTATTCTGCTGCAAATGAGAAAATGTAAACACACATTCCTTGCATGAGAAGTGTATTTCTCTGTTGACGTCTGTTTTATTACCAAGGCACTTTCTTTGACATTTAAAACGTGTCGTACGTAGTCTAATGATTCGGACGTTCTTATACATCAGTCGACGTTCTAGTACACGAATAATTTTGTAAATATAATTATTTGTAGTTCAAAATCGAATGTGTTGAAGATTCTAGCCGTTTATTGGGAGAATTTTAGAAAAGAGTGGATCACTTGTAAAGGAGACCGCATGTAGGACGCTGGTGCGACCTATTCTTGAGTATTTCTCTGGAGCTTGGGATCCGTATCAGCTCGGATTGACGGAAAACATCGAAGCAATTCAGAGGCAGGCTGCTCGGTTTGTTACCGACAGGTTCGAATAACACGTAGGTGTTAAGGAGATGCTTCGGGAACTCAAATGGGAATCCCTCGAGGGAAGGCGAAGTTCTTTTCGAGAAACACTATGGAGAAAATTTAGAGAATCGGGATTTGAAGCTGACTGTTCAAAATGGTTCAAATGGCTCTGAGGGCTATGGGACTTAACATCTGAGGTCATCAGTCCCCTAGACTTAGAACTACTTAAACCTAACCAACCTAGAGACATCACACACATCCATGCCCGAAGCAGGATTCGAACCTGCGACCGTAGCAGTCGCGCAGTTCGTGACTGAAGCGTCTAGAACCACTCGGCCACCACGGCCGGCAAAGCTGACTGTTGAACGATTCTACTGCCGGCAACAGGCATTGCGCGTAAGGATCACGAAGATAAGATACGATAAATTAGGGCTCATACGAAAACATACAGATAATCGTTTTTCTCTCGCTCTATTTGCAACTGGAACAGGAAACGAAATTACAAGTGGTACAGGGTTTCCACCGTTGCGCACCGTACTGTGGCTTGCGGAGTATCTATGTAGATGTAGATGAAGATGTTTTTAGCTCAGATTTAGCAACAATTGTGCGATTGGTTTCTTTTGCATTGGGAAAATTTTTTATTCCTTTTGATGATTATTACATCTGCGTTGTCTTCCCTTAGGATAGAGTTGTGGTGTCCTATTTGGCACGTTAAATAACGTAGGTATTACATTTCATATAGATTTCCTATGTTCCACATTCACTGATTTGACTGAAAGTTGAGCGAACAAAACTTCGCTTCGTTGGATAGATATACGACGTTTTTCTGCAGAAGGTGCGGTCTTCTGGTGCTTATCTGCAACATGTTGTTATTAAAAGAAAGCATTGTTATTCAGTAAATGTCTGTACATTTCAAGAGAATCGTAAATGTACTGACCTGTAATGTACCGTTTCGTAACTCCCACAGTTCCTAGGAAAACAAATAACAACAAGTGTGGTGTCATATTTTAGGTATCGTCGATTGCTACGTCACTACGTACACTCCCTATGGTAGAAACTGCGTTGCAAATTATTACTGACGTTAGTACTCTCACTCATCCGATATTGTAATCAGAAGTGTCGGTTTAGGCGCTGCTATCGTCGTGAGTAAAAAAAACGAGACGCAGTGTCGCGACTGCTACGTCAGACTGTGGTAGTTCAGACTACCTCGGCGCAACACGTGCCACAGTAGCGCAAGCGTTTGCAATCAGCTCATTCCGCTGTCCGATACCACCCCACCTTACAAACGTCCGTAAATATTAAATGTATAGCGAGCATCGATAACAATTACAGAGAATCTGAATATAAACTAAAAGCTTCGATCATTGTCGTGCAAGCGCAGTGAATGGGTATGTCAGTTATCACACTTTTAAATAAAGGTTTTCCGAGACATCGGAACGGTCGTATTTGATATAACGATGCCGTGTTCTGCATTTTCCCACCTAGGTCTCCGGTCCTGACAGAAAATGATTTGTTGTTTTATATTATTATTTTTAATTTTTATGTCAAAGATTTTGTGTATGTTCCTACTTTGCCGAAAACACTCCCAGAACTCAAAATGCGCATTTCTAGCGCATTCAAGTCGGTGATTCCACATATGCTTTAGAACATAAGGCGTGAAATGGGTTATCGCTTCAATGTTGTCGGTGTGACCAAGGGAAGTAAAATGGAACATCTATAAAGCATGTAAAAAATTAACTTCCTTATATTTAACTTCCTTTTATATTCTCTGTCGTTCTGACAGACGTGTCGCTATGCTTTAAACAGTTAGTTATTCCTATATTCATTTTGAATCGCCCTCTGTTTTTTCGTGTTAAAGGAATTTTATTGTTGGTCTTGACAATAAACAAATGGGAACGCAAAGAAAATTCCCGTCGGTCATTCAGTCAAACATCTTTATTGGAAGGTTTGTGTGAGTAATCGAGGACTACCTTTACTGTAAACAACATATCTTTAGAAGTAAAATGGTTGAAATGGCTCTGAGCACTATGGGACTTAACATCTAAGGTCATCAGTCCCCTAGACTTAGAACTACTTAAACCTTACAAACCTAAGGACATCACACACATCCATGCCCGAGGAAGAATTTGAACCTGCGACCGCAGCAGCAGAGCTGTTCCGGACTGAAGCGCCTAGAACCACTTGGCCACAGCGGCGGGCTATCCTTAGAAGCACTATAGTCCATACGTAGCCATATTGAAAATGACAAAACATTACTGCAATTACTGTTCTGATAACTTATATTCTCCACAGATTAGTAGCATTTTTACTTTCGCTTCGCTGCTGCACACTACACTCATACATACTTTCAAGTGAAGCCAGCTGACTGAATTATAGGTGTGCATTTTTCTTGTTTTTCTATTTGTCTGCTGTCAGCTCCAACAAGCGGACGAGTTACGTGCTAGCACAGGAGAGCCGAAACCAGTTGTGTCTCACGTTTTTAATAACGCCATTTTATGTGAGTGATACATTGCAATATTTTCTTGAGGATAGTTACTGGATTACCATTCAAAAAGTGAAAGGTGCTATTTAAAAAAGATGTATTACTGCTGATATCTCCGGAGCGAACCAAGTTACAAGAGAGGTAGTAACGCTGGTTAATGTTCCCCAAGAAGCTAAACATCATCTGCTTGATACATTTTTTTTAAATTGTAAATAAAAAGGTATAGTGTGGTCAAGATATATGGGACATCTTGTATCCCAACGTGCAACTAAACCTACTAAAGGAAACTGTAAGACCGAATAAACGATAGGGTAGCATATGGGGCGCAGCTTGAAACAGCTAACCAACCTTCACACCTAATAACTTCTACATCTACATCTACATCCATACTCCGCAAGCCACCTGACGGTGTGTGGCGGAGGGTACCCTGAATACCTCTATCGGTTCTCCCTTCTATTCCAGTCTCGTATTGTCCGTGAAAAGAAGGATTGTCGGTATGCTTCTGTGTGGGCTCTAATCTCTCTGATTTTATCCTCATGGTCTCTTCGCGAGATATACGTAGGAGGGAGCAATATACTGCTTGACTCCTCGGTGAAGGTATGTTCTCGAAACTTTAACAAAAGCCCGTACCGAGCTACTGAGCGTCTCTCCTGCAGAGTCTTCAACTGGAGTTTATCTATCATCTCCGTAACGCTTTTGCGATTACTAAATGATCCTGTAACGAAGGGCTCTGCTCTCCGTTGGAGCTTCTCTATCTCTTCTATCAACCCTATCTGGTACGGATCCCACACTGACGAGCAGTATTCAAGCAGTGGGCGAACAATCGTACTGTAACCTACTTCCTTTGTTTCCGGATTGCATTTCCTTAGGATTCTTCTAATGAACTCATTCTGGCATCTGCTTTACCGACGATCAACTTTATATGATTATTCCATTTTAAATCACTCCTAATGCGTACTCCCAGATAATTTATGGAATTAACTGCTTCCAGTTGCTGACCTGCTATTTTGTAGCTAAATGATAAAGGATCTTTCATTCTATGTATTCGCAGCACATTACACTTGTCTACATTGAGATTCAATTACCATTCCCTGCACCATGCGTCAATTCACTGCAGATCCTCCTGCATTTCAGTACCATTTTCCATTGTTACAACCTCTCGATATACCACATCATCATCTGCAAAAAGCGTCAGTGAACTTCCGATGTCATCCACAAGGTCATTTACATATATTGTGAATAGCAACGGTCCTATGACACTCCCCTGCGGCACACCTGAAATCACTGTTACATCGGAAGACTTCTATCCATTGAGAATGACATGCTGCGTTCTGTTATCTAGGACCTCTTCAATCCAATCACGCAATTGGTCTGATAGTCCATATGCTCTTACTTTGTTGATTAAACGACTGTGGGGAACTGTGTCGAACGCCTTGCGGAAGTCAAGAAACACGGCATCTACCTGTGAACCCGTGTCTATGGCTCTCTGAGTCTCGTGGACGAATAGCGCGAGCTGGGTTTCACACGACCGTCTTTTTCGAAACCCATGCTGATTCCTACAGAGTAGATTTCTAATCTCCAGAAAAGTCATTATACTCGAACATAATACGTGTTCCAAAATTCTACAACTGATCGACGTTAGAGATATAGGTCTATAGTTCTGCACATCTGTTCTACGTCCCTTCTTGAAAACGAGGATGACCTGTGCCCTTTTCCATTCCTTTGGAACGCTACGCTCTTCTAGAGACCTGCGGTACACCGCTGCAAGAAGGGGGGCAAGTTCCTTCGCGTACTGAACTGAACTATACGCATAACAAAATGTCAAAAACTACGGCTCAAATGCAAGGTAACTGTAGAAACGTCAAGTGGATGACAAATAACGATTTACAAGCAACTGTATGTTTGAAACGTAATGGGTGAGAACTGTACAAGATATCTGTGGAAAATGAGTTGCAAATGGAAATGACGTCGCCATCGTCAAAGGCCGCTGAGAAGCTGTTGCAGGTCGGCAGCTCGGTGAATGTGTTCCAAGGCGGCGCAGTGCAGCGCGCGCTGCCTAGTGCCCCCTGTGGAAGACCCTGGGGTCGTGCGCCCTCGCTGCTGATGCCGTTTCCACCCAGGCCCCACCCACTTAGCCCACTTCACTCCGTTTCTTCTGTGTTTCGGCTACCGTATGTCCCTCGTCCTTGCCACGACAGTTTACCTTCAAATTTTAAAGGGACGTATTGTAAATGGATTGCATGCTGAATGCATACTTCCTCTTTTAATCTTATGGAAATGAGCATATTTTATTCTAAAAGGATCTGCTTGAAGTATACACTGATGCAGTTCAGCTGAATCTGTTCCATGAATGTTAAACGCCTCTGGCGCCTTAACATGCCAATAGAGTTTAGTCCACGTGACATTTCATTCTGCCGCGACTACACGTAACCTCTCGGAAGGGGAGAAGTTTCTGAATGGGCCCTACAGTTGATTCTTATCTACGCATTGGAGTACGTGTCCGCCCCCGGTAGCTGCGTGGTCAGCGCGACAGTGTGTAAATCCTAAGGGCCCGGGTTCGATTCCCGGCAGGGTCGGAGATTTTCTCCGCTCAGGGACTGGCTGTTGTGTTGTCCTACTCATCATAATTTCATCCCCCTCGACGCGCAAGTCACTGAAGTGGCGTAAAATAGACAGACTTTCACCCTGCGAACGGTCTACCCGACGGGAGGCCGTAGTCACACGACATTTGCATTTTAATGGAAAACGTTTCTCTCCTTTATTGCGTGATTCAAAACGTTGAGCTGCTTGTGCCTCAAAGAAATCGCTGTGTGGCTGAGAGCATTAAATTTTATTTTAGCTGCTTGCTAATAAGGACTGGTACGTTGTCTAGAATATAGCTAGCTGAATACGCGGTAATGCAAGTTGTGTCAGTGAAGTTGAGTTAAATTATACTTTTAAAGCATCAAAAGAAGTATTAAAGAACAGATGGTAAATAAACGAAAAAAATGTTTCAAACTGAAATTATATTGAGAATATTAACCACACTTACTTTGAATCACATTAAACTGAAAACTACACATTAATGTGACCACAACATGTGTTCGACATCAACGTCCAATAAACACTCAGAGACGTCAGGTAGCAGGACTAGAAGTGGTGGGTTATAGAGCGTTTCGGGTGTGGAGGGAGGGGCTGACATGGTTAAAATTACCGTCGTTGCCTTAATGCGGAAACGGAGCGTTTTGTCTGTCGCCCAAAAGGGCGTGATACATGATATCATTGGCATCCGGGACAAAGGTGGAAGCATTTCCAAAACGGCTAAATTTGCAATTAATTCGCATGCCGCCGTAGTTAAAGAATACTGTGGATGGCAAAATGGCGTATCCAAAATTGGCGACGATGCAACTGTGGTGCATCACAGGCCACAGATTACTGGCATGAGTCACTGCTGCAGAGATATGTACGGGCGAAGAGACATGTAACAGGTGAGCAGCTGATCGCCCAGATGAATCGAAAGGCTATCAACAGTGTCTCCTCAACAACTGTTTAGCGAACGTTGCTGTGAACGGGCCTCAGCAGCAGCGCCTTGTTCATGCACACATGCTGAATGCTGTTAATCGGCGCAAAGGCTGGAATTTGCACGCCAATACCGCAAATGGACATGCAATGTGTGGCGATAGATGGCCTTTTCCGAAGTATCACATTTTATGCTCCATCGGACAGACGGCTCTTAGCGTGTACGGCGTGGAACACCTGAAAGCAAACTCCCTGTATGCGTTATGGTATGGGGAATGTGTCTGTGGCATTCCCTGCGTGATGTTATTCTGGATGATCTTGTCAACGAGGATAGCGATATTCCAACTGAGCGCCGAATGGAATGTGGCGCACGCAAGAATACGTCTACAGCGCTCTGATATGAAAGTGGCAAAGGCAGCATATGGAACAGACAGGCAGTACCAAGACGCAATGCCAGGATCCTCCAACACGCTAAGATACCTACCCACCACCATCTGCTACACCCCTTCTGGAGGCCCAAAGCAGACAAGCCAGAGGAACGTGCAGTCGAGCGGCTATAAAGATACGAATACAGCCCGAACGTGACACTTAATCTGAAGATGAAGAGGAGGATACTAGTCTAAACTTGGCTGTAGAACGGCGTTTTGACTCGGTTGATCACCCAGAAGACTTCATCGTAAAAAAAAAGTAACTTTCAGTTTATATGTGGTATAATCATAAGAACCCTGGCAAGGAAAGTGTGGAAAGGGATAAAAATTTAATTATGTGAATTAATGGTAGTTTCCATCTTGTTATACAGAGCTAAGTGTTACAATTCATGAAAGAAATATCTGAGGCAGTTGGGAACATCAGATGTTCCTCAGATCTTTCGAACACTGTAGTGGAGACGATGAAATCAGAATTAGGCCTGAAATCGGTAACAGATGATGTTGTGCCGAGCAGAAAAGACTGAAGCGAAGATGTTGTGCTAACTTCGCTGACCTGGAGCCAAAGGCAAACATTTCCTGATAAATCTGTGCAGAGAAAATCAGTGGACAGACAGAGGGTAAGATCGTTAACGAGGAACATGCCTTTTGTAGCCTAAACTTGGAAGACCAGAAGTAAGACGGTTAACAATGACAGTAATAATAATAATGTGATCTACATATTTTATTGCTCATCAGTGTTTGGGCTGACCCGTTTAGCTTCTATCACGAAATCATTTTCAGATCCGTCTCCTACAGTCTTAATGTGTCAATAATAAAAGCGTTAAGTAAAATGTGTATTCCTTAGCCTTAACAAGTGTTATGCTTAGTTAGCTTACATGTTACTAGGTACGGTTGTAGAGGACAGATGGGAGGTTGATTTTGTAATGAAACTGAAACCAGTATACTACTACTAACGAACAGTACAACTTCATACGACGAGACAGTTATTCCACTGATCTGGTAATCTTGTAACAGTTTTCATATTGTAAGCCAATATGCGACCATCTGAAGATGAGTGTCTGATCAACCAACACTGGTCATGCTTGCATAAATTTGTGGGAGAAATGAAAGTTTGTATTGAACAATACAATTCTTTTGTTGGCCAAACGATCACGGTGCTCTCAAGAATAATTTCTGTTTTCATAAATATTGTAACGAGGGTATCATTTTCCTCTTCTACTTTAAAACTGTACCGTCGGCTCGAAAGGCGTAACAAAATATGCAGATGAGTCGAAATAATAGCGCACATTTTTGTTCAGCGAACGGCAAATTCTGCTTTGGTATCAGTGCTAGTTGTTTGCGAGTGCGATGTCGATAGAGATGGTTGTGTGCCAGGCAGTGATAAACAAAAGTAAGGAGGCACAGCCTATAATGAGTCCACACCTATGGTCTTTATTGATAGAACACTGAAAAGTGGTACATACTGCTCACTGCGTTTCTGTTTCTCCAAGGTCAGCGAGGCATGCTCTTCCAGTAGGATTAAGCCAGTGCATCCACTCTTCGTCTTACCCGCGCACACTCTAAGACTTTAGGTGCCTTCCGTGAATAGCGCGATCACGAAACCCGTCCACAATTAATAATGTGTAGAACATTATGGAAATGCATCTGATCTGGTCTGTATTGTCAGCAATGTTTATTAGCAACTGAGCTTACAGATGGTAGTGGAGTCGTACATTATCTTCCAAGGTGACATCTGAGATCTCAGTGGGGGTCAACAACATACTTGATTGCACATCTGTTTTGTATTGTAGCTAGAGCAAGCTATGGAAGACATTGAACATATTGCAAGAATAGTCAGTCATCAGATGGGCGACACTCTTGTTAGTGATCTTACAGTCTCTACAATTTTTTTTATAATTTTTGAATAAAGCTACAGATGTTGATATCTCCGTGAAGCGATTAGAAACAAGGACAGAAGTCGATAGAGTTACCAGTCCCAGAACTCAGACACTTCTCACACTGTATGTCTCAAAATCAACCTTCAAAAGACCAAAGTCGTGAGCCCTGTCGCTATTACGATTTTCATCGAGAAGCATGCTCTGAACTCAGTAAATTAATGCATTTACTTGAGACATAAAGTCCAACTTGGAAAAATATCCAGACAGCAGAGATCACTCGACTGATTTGTGACCACTGGATAGCTTTCTGGAAACGTCGTTACAGTCCCCGCAAAAAATTATCTTTATAAATTTAAAGAGGTGCGTTTATGACACATGCATCGTGCCAATAACAATACACGGGCTCGAAACAATGGCAGAAAAAACAATTCAAATCGGCCTCTGATCTGTCAAAGGCAATAGCAAGAGCAATGCTTGGATAGAGTCTCAGAGACTTGATCAAGGACCAAGAGATAAGGAGAAGAACGAGGGGGCTATGACGTTATTGGGTGGGTACGGAGACTGAAATGGCGTTGAGGAGGACACAGTGCTAGACTCACATTCAAATAGACCAAAATACTGATGCAGGGTCGTCTGAAGGAGTCGAAGAGAAGTGTCGGAAGTCCTCTGGCGAGATGACATACAATGATATGCGAGAAAAAAAGTCTGGATCCAGAGAGCCAAGCTAAGCTGGACATGGAAATCTCTGGAAGAGGCCTAGATCTGGAATGGATAACTAGTGGCTGAAGAAGAAGAAAATACCTGTCAGTAAATCAATGGTAGGAGTACTATTTTCTTTCTCTCTCTTAGATGTTTTTCCTTATTTCAATTAGAAATTGGAAGAAGATGTTTCCAGTTATCAGAGTTATTAATAGTAATTGGAAGAACATATTTCCACTTATCAGAGTTATTAAATTAGATTCGAAAATTATTGAAATCGTATGCAGTTCATGTGACATGTTAAGAGCTTTATAGAGCGCTGATTAAAATTTAAGTAGATAGTTGGTAGGTTAAGCTCGAGTTCTTGTACAATACGGGATTTATTTCTTTCTTCGGCTCAAGAGGTAGCAGATTTATACGTACCTTCGGGGTCAATACATACCTACATTTCATGTACTCTGCCGACAAACAATAAAAGCACCGATATTTTGTAAGTAAACAGTCGAAAATAAAATCCCAAAGTTGTATGGAAAATGCTGCGTTGTACTTTTAGGAGTGTAGGTAGCGGAGTAGCTGTAGCTTAGCTGTTTCGCCCGCCTCGGTACGAATCTGGCTGTACTACGAAATAGTGGCAGAACTTTTGTTTTCACCGTAACTGCAAAGGCCGCTAGGGACGCGCCAACCGACCGACAGACACATCAGTTTCGTATACAGCCTATACACGTCCCGACCGAGTTTACACAGCGATTACAACGCCACAGTGACAAAAGACGAACGTTTGTCTTACAGGTGTCACGACAGCGCTTCACACAGCACAATTTGTTGTGTGAAGTGGCGGTGTGGATCTCTTGAAGTGTGTGGGAGTGGGGAGGTGGTTGGGCTGTCGGGTGGTCTTACCCAACCAACCGCCTGACAAGAAAAGCTGCTCGGTCGGTTGATCAAAGCGCCTACACACGTTCAGTTTGTCGGTTTGTGCGTGCGTAGGGCCCTTAAATCAAATTGGTCGTTATCGTCGAAAGTCTCGCTGCCTGGGAAATAAATCCTGTAATTCGTTTACTGTAAGCGATAAACGTCAAAGCTGTACATACTCATGGCGAAGTTCTTGGTATGTGTGTATGAGCCGTAGCGTTGTAAGAAAGTGATGCTGTTTCATTCGGGACGGTCCAAAGTACGTCCCTGTTCAAGAAGAAAATAGACGACCAACTGAAGTGACAAATGAACTTGTTGCAAACGTTAATGACAGAATCAAAGAAAACGACGGCTCACGAACGTATGACTGATGAGCTTGTTTGGTTGGTTGGGTGATTCTGCGGAGAAGACCAAACAGCGAGGTCATCGGTTCCACCGGATTAGGGAAGGATGTGGAAGGAAGTCGACCGTGCCCTTTCAAAGGAACCTCCCGGCATGTGCCTGCAGCGATTTAGGGAAATCATGGAAAACCTAAATCTGGATGCCCGGAGATAAGCTTGGTTATCATAAATTTTGTGCACGATGGGCGCTAATGCTCCTGACATGTCAACAACACGAAAAGAGTGCGAACCGCATTAACGTTTCTGATGAATTACGATGCAGACGGAGACGAATTATTCAGTCACATATTGATAGGGAATGAAACCTGGACTGTATAGATCACCGGGCAGAAAAAGCCTATCGACCGAGTGCGGCCGCACTAGCTCGCCACGTGAGCCTTTAAAGTGCCGCCAAACATCTTCGAACGCGAAAATTTGTGACAAGTGTCTTTTTTGATAGAAAGAGAATACTCCTTGTTGATTTCACTGAAAGAAGCACTACGACAAACACCGAAAGTCTCTGATGTATTGTCAACAGACTGAGAAGAGCCATCCTGAACAATAGGCGTGGCATGTTTAGTTCTAGTAATGTTTTTAGGTACTCAAACAAACATTACCAAACAATTCCAGCTGGGCATTGTGTGATTATCCTTCGTACAGTCCTATCTTGTCACCCATTGATTTTCAGTTGTTCCTGAAGACGAAAAAATGGTCAGGGTCACGGCTGTTTGAAGATGACGATTTAGAGGAGAGTGTCAGAGCAAAGTTTATCTCACCGACAGGAGAATTTTACGACGTGGGCATAGAAAATCCTTTGCTTGATATGACAAATGCGTTAATATAGGAGGCAACTATGTAGAGAAATCTATGACAGGTGTAGCTTTAAGTTACATATTATAAAAGTAGCTTCTAATTACTGGCACTTTGTTATGAGTTAACAGAACCTACTTTCCAAATAACGCAATAACTACTTGCCTTGAAATGTTTTCTACGGTGATAAGTAATGGTTGAAATTGTTGAAATGGCTCTGAGCACTATGGGACTTAACTTCTGAGGTCATCAGTCCCCTAGAACGTAGAACTACTTAAACCTAACTAACCTAAGGACATCACACACATCCATGCCCGAGGCAGGATTCGAACCTGCGACAGTAGCGGTCGCGCGGTTCCAGACTGTAGCGCCTAGAACCGCTCGGCCACTCTGGCCGGCGATAAGTGATGGTTATCATGACTACAGATGTTCTGATTCCAAGATTTCTTTGGAAATCATCTAGACGAAAACATTTCTTTTCACACCCCTTACAAGAAAGAACTAAGTAAGAATTTGTTGACATACAGCTTAACCGCGTTTTGGACACATTGTCTTCTTATTTCTGGTCTTTGCCCAAATTTTCACTGGATCGGCATGCTAATTGTTGGATTTAGCAATCCCTCTCCGTCGCCCCCGCTTCCCATCCTGGTTTGCCAGAATACCGGCCCTCGTCGTTGACACGCCGAGCATGTTCGATTCGGGGCTGACGTGCCCCCTAATTGCGGAAGCGATGAGCTAACGTAGGCGACTCTCCGAGCAGACCATTATCGACACGTAACAAAACACAGTATTAGCTGCTGTAGCGGGTAAGGCGCTTCACTCACAAGTTTGATAATCTGGTCTCAAATCACCAATCAACCAACCAACTTTTGTTTTCCGTGATATAGTATTTTTTATACACTGCTGTTATGGTCCCTGGAGAAAAATTTTAGGCGCTTGATGTTCAGTAAATGTACTGATGCGTACGAGTAATTTTATCTTCAGAATATCAGGGTACAAAAGTACGTTGAACATAACTTTTTTAAAGTAAATACCAAATATAAAATTAACACAAGTTGAGAAGAACATAAATCAAAAGAAGTTAGGGAGCTTCATACACACAGTTGTAACGAATATCAGAGTACGGTTGAATGAGAAAATATGACGTTACGTACAAAGTAACAAACGTGGCCACACGGTGGCATGAATAGCAGCTCAGGTTAGCGCTGAAAATGTTCGACAAAACAAACAGAGACGTAAAATTATGAAAAACAGAGCGTACCAAATAGGACTTAATACAGTGAAGACCATAAAATTAAGCGTTACAATTTATGAAAAACGAGAAATTACAATAACCACAAAAACAATAGGGGTGGAGGAGACAAAAAATGATAGATGGGTGACAGAGTAGTCACGTGTCATATTACATAAAAAAGGAAATACACATAAATTACATTTTACAAAACCGAAAATTTACCAGACTGACCTGTTGAAACAGAGTACGTATGGCTAAAATTAAGAATGGGAAGAGGTGGTGAATAGAGGTGCTAACTGACAAACTTATTTATTACATATATTCACGAACAGCGAACAACATAATACAGTGCATAATTAAAATAAATAAAATTTTAATGATAAATAAAGGGAATAAAAAGGAAAAAAACCGCATAAAAATTTGAATTCCATAAAATGATCACATGCCTCTTACATGACTGTATGTCACACCTCAAATTTCCGTCATCTCTCTGTGTACTATAAAATAATGCCAGTTGCGGGATGGTTTCTTAAGAAAATAAAACGTTCGCTTACCTTCCAAATACCTGGCCTATCACAGCTTGTGCTCCGTGTGATGTTATGCACGAAGAAAAAAGAGAAGAAAGAGATTTATCTTCCCTTCCTTTCCTTTCCGTATGTAGCGAAGCAGGACTAACGCCGTCCAACTCTTCCCCCCCCCCGCCCCCCCACTTGTCTATCACCCCGCCCACCACTCCTACTTGCGGATCTGCATCGGCAATGTACGACTTTAGCGAATGAGGTCAAGGAACGTCACTGGGCTGCATTGGTATCACAAGCGAAACCAGCACAGGGAGGTACTTCGAAGACGAGGAACGTCTGTTGTAGAAGCACAACAGTAAGACATACCAGAAGAAGTGCCTGCCTCTAGAGGTCGCTTTCTTATAAGGCATCCTTGACTGCTGCGTGCTCAGTCTCCTGTAACAACTCAGCCGCGGGTGTCACGTCAGCTGTGGAAACTTTGCGAAGGTCGTTGCGTAAGCAAACTTCCTACACTCCGTGCTCACGACTGACCTTCAAGCAACACAAGGGATCTTGTTCGATACATACGAGAAACACTCAACACATATATATATACCTACAGCAAACAGTGTCCATTATCTCTTTCCTCCTTCGTTATTTCTTGAACATTTTCATTTCATACTTCATTTATCCAGTCATTGCAACTGGAACACTTATTTTGTTTGCCCGTGCTTACCTAAAACAATATGGGATTGTGGGTTCGCCTCGATGCACTCACTTTGTGTTTGTTTAATTCCCTTAAATATTGTTGGTGAAATACCGCAATCATCAGTGGGTCTGTTTATTCTAAAACATGTAAAATTAGTAGTATTACTATACAATTTAAATAAAAACGTTATAATGTTTGTAATGTTTGCTTCCAGGTATATATATGAATAGTTCTACAGCACCTTTTTACGTTACGCTGAAGTGACCCCAGGTCATGGGACAGCGATATGTACATTTACATACGTCGGTAGTTTCCCGTATACAACGTACAGAACGGCAGTACATTGGCGGAGCTGTCCATTGTAATCAGATGATTTATGAGATAAAGATTCCGATGTGATTATGGCCGCAAGGAGGGGGGGGGGGGGGATTATCAAACTTTGAACATGAAATTGTAGCTGGAGTTAGATACATGGAACATTCCATTTTGGAAATCGTTAGCGAATTCAATATTTCGAAATCCACAGTGTCAAGAGAGTCCCGAGAATATCAAATTGCAGGCATTAGCTCTCACCATGGACAGCGCAGTGGCCGGCCGGAGTGGCCGAGCGGTTAAAGGCGCTACAGTCTGGAACCGCACGACCGCTACGGTCGCAGGTTCGAATCCTGCCTCGGGCATGGATGTGTGTGATGTCCTTAGGTTAGTTAGGTTTAAGTAGTTCTAAGTTCTAGGGGACTTATGACCACAGCAGTTGAGTCCCATAGTGCTCAGAGCCATTTGAGCCATTTGACAGCGCAGTGGCCGATGGCCTTCACTTAACGACCGAGAGCAGCAAGGTTTGCGTGGAGTTGTCAGCGCTAACAAACAAGAAACACTGCTTTGAATAAACCCAGATATAAATGTGGGACGTACGAACTTACCCATTACGACAGTGTGGCGAAATTGGGCGTTAATGGGTTAAGGCTGCAGAAGACCTACGCGAGCACCTTTGTAAACACCATGACATCGCCTGCAGTGCCTTTCCTGGGCTTGTTATCATATCGGTTGGATGCTAGACGACTGGGAAACCGTGGTCTGATTAGACGAATCCAGATTTCAGTTGGTAAGAGCAGGTGGTACGGTTCGAGTGTGATGCAGACTCCACGAAACCATAGAGCCAAGTTTTCAAAAAAGCGTTGTGCAGGCTGATGGTGCCTCCATGTTGGTGTAGGCTATGTTTACATGGATCATTGATTGGAAGTGGTGATGTTCGGCTAATTAGAGACCATAGGCGACTTGTTCTTAAAACACGGTGACATTTTTAAAAATGACAGCGCGCCATTTCACTGGGCCACAGTTGTTCGCGATTGGTTTGAAGAGCATTGTAGACAGTTCGAGAGAATTGTTTGGGCACCCAGATCATCCTACATGAATCCCATCGAACATCTATGGAAGATAATGGGAAGGTCACTTGGTGCCCAAAATGCTGTACCGGCAGCACTTCTGCAATTATGGACGGTATGGACAGTATGGCTCAGTATTTCTGCAGGGGTTTTTATAACAGACATTTTCAAATCGTGGGAGTTACCAAGCTGGATAAATGAGCTTCTGTGGCAGACAGTGTTTGACACAGCTAGAAGTTGCCAAGGCTTTGATTAACGCCAGTGCTATTAGATTATTATTCAGTAGCTTGAACTGATACAGCGCAAGCAGCTAAAACGGTCTTACCTACCTATACCAGGGATTACCAACGTGCAGGCAGTCTTCCCATGAGGTGTAAAATTAAATTTTCTCACGGATGAAAACAAGAGGTTAGATTTTGTTTCAGTTAGGAAACCAAATTATTTTTAAAATATTATTAATGTTACCACTATTTCATAAGACTGTAATACTGTTTACAGAAGTAACGACATGTTTCTCGATATTAACATTGAAGCACGTCCCGATTTGTTGGAGTTTACAGTTTGTGAAACAAATGCATGAACATCATCTTCTTCACATATTCAACACGTTACACTCACGCTTGGTTCTTTGTACCATGCATCTGTGATATTGAAGTTGAGAAATATGTGTCACATACGCTTAAGTTTCTCATGAAAATTCCTTTTCCGAGTCGTAGGGCCAGAAATTGGTTCATTATTCACTTCGTAACAGATACACAAAGTGATTGGATTGAAGAGTTCCTAGATAACAGAACGCAACATGTCATTCTCAATGGAGAGAAGTCTTCCGATGTAACAGTGATTTCAGGTGTGCCGCAGGGGAGTGTCATAGGACCGTTGCTATTCACAATATACATAAATGACCTTGTGGATGACATCGGAAGTTCACTGAGGCTTTTTGCGGATGATGCTGTGGTATATCGAGAGGTTGTAACATTGAAAAATTGTACTGAAATGCAAGAGGATCTGCAGCGAATTGACGCATGGTGCAGGGAATGACAATTGAATCTCAATGTAGACAAATGTAATGTGCTGCGAATACATAGAAAGATAGATCTCTTATCATTTATCTACAATATAGCAGGTCAGCAACTGGAAGCAGTTGATTCCATAAATTATCTGGGAGTACGCATTAGGAGTGATTTAAAATGGAATGATCATATAAAGTTGATCGTTGGTAAAGCAGATGCCAAACTGAGATTCATGGGAAGAATCCTAAGGAAATGCAGTCCGAAAACAAAGGAAATAGTTTACAGTACACTTGTTGGCCCACTGCTTGAATATTGCTCAGCAGTGTGGGATCCGTACCAGATAGGGTTGATAGAAGGGATAGAGAAGATCCAACGGAGAGCAGCGCGCTTCGTTACAGGATCATTTAGTAATCTCGAAAGCGTTACGGAGATGATAGATAAACTCCAGTGGAAGACTCTGCAGGAGAGACGCTCAGTAGCTCGGTACGGGCTTCTGTTGAAGTTTCGAGACCATACCTTCTCCGAAGAGTCGTGCAGTATATTGCTAGCTCCTACGTATATCTCGCGAAGAGACCATGAGGATAAAATCAGAGAGATTAGAGCCCACACAGGAGCATACCGACAATCCTTCTTTTCACGAACAATACGAGACTGGAATAATAGGGAGAACCGATAGAGGCACTCAAGGTACCCTCCGCCACACACCGTCAGGTGGCTTGCGGAGTATGGATGTAGATGTAGATGTAGAACACAACAGTAACAATGTAAGTACTACTACATTGCTGTAGGGCCTACACATTATTATTATTGTTATTATTATTATTATTATTATTAAATTATTATTATTAGTGGCAGTGATCCGACAAAAAGCATTTGCAGCCTGGTCTTCCAATTTTTATCAGTTCAAAAGTAAGGAGACAATTAATCAAGCGATTTACAAACAAAAAGTGCAGTGCATGCATTTTAACTTAGTTGATATTAAATCGGTGTGCACAGTTTCAGTGAAGCAATGTGTCACTAGGGGCACGAGTGGTGCAGAGAGAGCACGTTTTGAAACAAGTGTCTACCCCCAATGTGGGACCGAGCGAGGTGGCGCAGTGGTTAGCACACTGGACTCGCATTCGGGAGGACGACGGTTCAATCCCGTCTCCAGCCATCCTCACTTAGGTTTTCCGTGATTTCCCTAAATCGTTTCAGGCAAATACCGGGATGGTTCCTTTGAAAGGGGACGGTCGATTACCTTCCCAATCCTTCCCTAACCCGAGCTTGCGCTCCGTCTCTAATGACCCCGTTGTCGACGGGACATTAAACACCACCATTAAACACCACCACCACCACCACCACCCAATGTGGGTAGTTAGCTTTCTATTCTGTGAAAGAGTTCTAGGCAGCATTCACAGTGCATTGAGAATTACTTCATCATTATATAAAAGAAGATTATTAGAGACAAGGAATACTAATTGTCTCGCTGATTCTTCTTCTTCTTTCGTTTCACCCTCTTTGGGGTACGCTGGATCAATCATTTCTTTGTGCGTTGTTCTTTTCTGAGGGCCCAGTATTTCTTCATTCTTTCTGATCTTCTTCTCCTCTCTTCTTCCGAGATGAAGGATTTGGACTTTTGTGTTGAATTGTCTTGGAACCTTATGTTTTCATCTTTAGTAATTAATTTAGCAGTTCGATCAATAAGTGAATTTTCTGAAATATTTAATTCCACTAGGTCTTTCTCAGTTTCTTTAAATCAGTTAGGCTTCGTTTTTCGGTTACGGAAGAAGTCAAAGATTTGTTTAGTTAATCTGTTGGAATTCATTCTGAGAAGATGACCATAAAAATTTATTCTCCTTTTTCGCATAGAATCTGAAAGTTTTTCAATTTTCTTGTAGAGAGTTTCATTTTTGATGTATATAATCATTACTTCATGATTTATTAAAACACCTAAAAACGCTACAACTCATTTTTCTTACGTCATTTTAAAAATAAAAGTGTTCAAAGAAAATTCTGCATGTTAGCTCCTCATAGAGCATTTCTGCAATCTGGAGAGGAGTCAAGAGAGACAGGTGGAGAGGAAGAAAATCGGATGTGGATCAGTACATTTCGAGTATCTTATAACCTGTGCACAGCGAGATTACTTTGTGTGAATGCTATTGCTGTAGGTACCAGAAGCATAAAAACCTTTTGGAATGCTTGGAACAGATGTTCAATCGCAGGCTCTTAGTAACCTGATTCGTATTAACAATAATAGGTAACTTTTCTCGACATGTGGAGAAGGTTGCTATGCCCAATTAGCAGGCATTGCTAGTCACATAAGCAATGGTTAACAACTGGCTGTTGAAGTTTAATGTGCCAAGTATGATTGTTACAAGGCACAAATTTCATGCTGGCCAGTGGTAGAAAGGAACAGGTACAAAGTCCAGTTAAAAAAATATTAAGTTGTGAACACACGCCACTGTGAACAGGATATATACTTAATGTATTAAGAAATCGTTCATGAGGGAGAATCGTACCAACATACCATCGCTTGACCATAACGCAGATCATGGTAATATGCACTCTGACGCCGGCCGGAGTGGCCGTGCGGTTCTGGGCGCTAGAGTCTGGAACCGAGCGACCGCTACGGTCGCAGGTTCGAATCCTGCCTCGGACATGGATGTGTGATGTCCTTAGGTTAGTTAGGTTTAATTAGTTCTAAGTTCTAGGCGACTGATGACCTCAGAAGTCGCATAGTGCTCAGAGCCATTTGAACCATTTTTTGCACTCTGAGCGTAGAGAAAGAACTGAAAGAGATGAAAACGAATGAATCACAAGATCCGTATGGAATCCCTATTCGGTTTTACAAAGAGTACCCTATTTGTATTGGCCTTACTCAACTTGCATTTATCTCGAATTTCTTGTCCAGAATAAATTCCCAAGCGACTGGAAACAAGTACAAATGACTCCTGTGTGTAATGAAGGTAAAAGAACGGACACGCAGAATTACAGATCAATTTCATTAACAGTGGTATGCTGTAGAATTCTTAACATACTCTCATTTTGAATATAATGAATTTCCTTGAGACGGGAGAACATCTGTCTACAAGTCAGCATGGATTCAAAAGCATTGCTTGTGCTAAGCTCAGTTTGCCCTTTCTCACACGATATGCTGCGAACCATGTTATGAAGGGCAGTAGGCAGGTTCCACATTCCTAGATTTCCGAAAGCATTTGGCGCAGTTCAGACTGTTAACTAAGGTACGAGCGTACGGGATAGATTACCAGCTATATGAGCGGCTGGGAGACTTCTGAAGTAACAGAACCAGTAAGTTGTCCTTGACGGCGAGTGTTCGTGAGAGATAAGGGTATCGTCAGGAGTGCCTCAGGGAAGTGTGGTAGGACAGCTGTTGTTTTGCAGGTACATAAGTGTTCTGGTGAACAGGGTGAGCCGCACTCTGTGGCTGTTTACTGATGAAGCTGTGTTATGCGGGAAGGTTTCGTCTTTGAGTGACTTGAGGAGGATACGAGATCAGTTACAGAAAATTTCTAGTTGCTGTGATTAATGGCACCCAGCTCTAAATGTTGAAAAATATAAGTTAATGCGATGAGCCGGCCGCGGTGGCCAAACGGTTTTAGAAGCTTCAGTCCGGAAACGCGCGACTGTCGCGGTCGCAGGATCTAATCCTGCCTCGGGCATGGATGTTTGTGATGTCCCTAGGTTAGTTATGTTTAATTAGTTCTAAGTTCTAGGGGACTGATGACCTCAGATGTTAAGTCGCATAGTGCTCAGAGCCATTTTTAATGAGATGAGTAGGGAAAACAAAGTGTTCGAACACAGCATTAGCAGCATCCTGCTTCTCAGAGTCATATTCGTTAAATACCTAGGCATAACCTCTCGAAGCCATATGAAGTGGGATGGGCATGTTAAGTTTGTAGTATGGAAGGCGAATGGTCAACTTTCGTTTACTGGAAGAATTTTAGGAATGTGGAGTTCACCACGTATAGGACACTAGTATGACCCGTTCTTGAACACTGCTCGAGGGAAGGTCGGGTTCAATGAAGATATGAAGTAATTCAGATCCGGGCTGCTAGACTTGTTACATTTTGTTCCAACAACAAGCAACTATTAGCAGATGCTTCGATAACTCAAATGGGGACCCCTGGAGTAAAGGGGCATTCTTTTGAAGCAACGTTATTGAGAAAATTTAGAGAAAATGGGATTTGAAGCTAACTACAGAACGATTCTACCGCCGCCAGTATACATTTACCGTAAGGACCACGCTAAGATACGAGAAAGTGAAGCTCATACGGAAATTATAGACAGTCGTTTTTATCTAGCTCTATTTGCGAGCGCTACAGGAAAGGGAACGATTAGTAGTGGTATGGAGTAGCCTCTGCCACGCACCGTACGGTGGCCTGAGTATGTACGTAGACGTAGATATATGTGTACGAGGTGTCAGCATATAATTCAAAAGTACACGCGAATACTGGGTTGTCCCAGTATGAGGTGGTGAATTGTCGGTAAATACCATCACCGTTCTATTTTATAAAGGCAAAAGAAAGTAAAGATGGAGAGTCTGTGTGTGAGTTTGCCAAAAACACTGCACGAAGTATGGAAACGAGTACAGAAGGTGAATACGAAGGTGGCAGAGAAGCAGAACGAATCAGCGAAACGTGCAGCACGTTTACCGCAGTACACAGCAGGGCAATGGTTAATGTTATCCAGTCCTTTCTTGCCAAAAGGAAAAACGAAGAAGTTCATTTGCAAGATGTCAAGGATCTTATCAGATGGTGGAGATTACTTTGACAGTCAATGTGAAGCTTTAGCTGTCAATAACAACGACGATGGTTCATGTTGTACGTCTACAACATTTTTGGGGTACTCCAGATTCGATTCCAGAAGTTTCAAGGGTGGAACTGGAGAGAACGTGGGTAGAAGGAACCAGAGGAAAAGATAATACGATGCAGTTTAGCTCATCCATGAAGTACATTCATTGTTAAACTCAAGAAGACGAGGGGTGTTCGTCAAGGATTTCTTTTGTTTACATGTTTGCGTATCTATAGGATTGTTGTGAATAAGTTACGTCAGTGTAAAGGTTTTTTCTATTGTTATTGTTGTTTGTGAACGGGCGTGCTAGTCTTCTGAGGAGGGAGGTGGGGTGATACGAGGGTTATTCGGAAAGTAAGCAACGATCGGTCTAGAAATGGAAAATACAGTGAAAATATGATAAACCTTTGCACATATGCGTTGGGCACTGTGTCTAGTACGCCCGTCGATCGCATCATGTCACTCTTTTCAGTACTGAGCTCAAAGTGAGAACGTAAAGATGGCTAGAAATTACCGTCTCCCGCCAAATATGAGCGCCTGGTGAAAGATTTCGCCTGAAGGTATGCAATCCATATAACATAACTGTAATCCTGTTCGTTATACACAATTCTCGACCTCACTCTGCAGGGGCAATGAAGATGCTCCTGCAGCGTTTTCGATGGGAAGTGTTTGATCACCCACAATACAGGCCGTGATTGGCCACCCCTGAGGTTCATCTCTGCTCAAATGAACCGCTGGCTATGAAGACAATATTTTGACACAGACAACGAGCTGCAGTCCAGAGTAGAAAATTGTCAAAAAGCACTGGCGGCTGTCTTTTATAACGAAGGAATTGAAAAGTTGGTACAACGCTACGTCAGATGTCTAAGTCTGAGCGGCGACTGTGTAGAAAAGTAATTGGAAGGTGTAGCTAACCGTCGCAAATGAAACAGTGATTTTCACTGTGCTTTCCATTTCGCGACCTATCGTTCCTTACTTTCCGAAAAGCTCTCGTATTTGGCCCTGTCCTTAGATTGCGATAGGTGGAGGGTAAGCGTGGAAAGAATATGCTTCATAGCAGTATTGCATTCCGTCGCCTGATGAACATTTGAAGGGGCTACAGAAAGCACGTAGCGAGCTACCGCCTGATTTAAGCCTAATCATGGAACCCAACAGACAAAACCTACTATTCTCTTACCACATAGCATCATTAGAAGTGAAAACTGACCGAGCACTATTGCGTATTTTATAATTCGAGTCCCGGTAACAGGGAAGATGGTAGCAAGCGTGCGCTCATGGCGGAGGAGGAGTCACAACATTTTCAAAGGGGGAAGGTCACGGTGTATCCGACCGGGGTAATACAAACCAGCCTGAGAACATGCACTGTACAGTTGCCCTTAGTCTGACAAAAGGGACTAGACTGTCTAAGGGATATCGTGGATCCCAGGCTGCAGGTCCAGCAAGCACATTTTCATTGGATCATGATGACCTGGTAGAAGTGACTTCTTGTTACGATCAGAGAAAGCTCACAAAGGACTCATGGTCTTAACATAAGGGAAGTGGAATATTAAACAATAGGACAACATGCGAAATAATAAGGCCTGCATTACAGCTACCAGCCACGATTGTCCAAATCAGGCGAGTGGACGTTTACAACCGCAATTGTGCTGACCAGATGAACCTTTGGAATTATTGCCAGCGCCAAATATAACATTTCTACATCATCTTTATAACATGACCTAATCCATTCTTTGGATCGATTCATTTCTGCACAGGAAGGGCTCATTTTATCCAAACAGATAACGCAGCGTCTGGAGGAGTTCAGAGAAGGACAACGAGGCTTGACGGTGCTTTTGAGTGCAGTAATACCAATTCCACGATGGCTCTAGCTCTCCTGTACGTAGCTTTCATTCTTTTGAGGCAGAGAGGTGACTGTCAGCACAAACCAACAATAACCAAAACTCCAGTAGAGTGAATATCTAGAGTACAAGAGAGGGTGAGAGTGTAATCATGTACTCTCGAAGCGAAGAAATGTAGATTTAGTGTTAAGAGGACAGGAAGCAACGAGGCAAGCCGTGAAGGTAAAACAGCGAGAACTGCAAAGCAAGTCTGCTAAATAAAGTCATAAGAAAAGCAGCAGGAAGCAGCATGGTAAGTAAGACTCGATGTAGTATCTACCACATATGGGCAAACCGCCAGTTGTTTTGGTTTAAATTTCTCTATATTTTGTACGAACACATAGAGGTAATATAATACGAAACGGTTTTTAAGGTCGACCTGAGGGACTGGGTCTTCTGACAGAGCAGAATAACGTAGCATACCGATAATACTTGGGTACATTAATGGGGCCTCAACGACATAGCGGTACTGCACGAGCGCTGATGGCAGGCGAGTGCGGTATGTGGCCACTGTAATATTCAACAAGGCCTACAAAGCGTTGCGAGGCAGGTTAGTTTGCTGAAACAGCGAACTTAGCGGTACTGCAGAGATTAGGGCAGTTGGTAGTTGAGGGGTAAAGCTTGTACCTGAAAACTCTGAGGATGTGGGATCCAAACCTGGTCGGACTACAATTCAACTTAAATCTGTAGGGTCCCCATTCCCTGGAATGATAACTGGGATAGGTAAGGGACACTCAACTCGTCGGAGAGACGTCCAATAGAAAGACATGCACCAGTCCACTGAGCTACATGAAATTATTATTATTTATACTACAGGAAGGGCGAAACAGATTTGCACACTGACAGTGGCGGAGGTCTTTCAAGATAAGTGACAGGTAGTGGTGTATATGCACGACAAGAGTGCTACTGGTGACTATAAGAATAGGGAATATTTGCAACGAAATTATTCTTAGCTTCGCAGCTCTTCCAGGACGATGGGACTGTGACGGACGAGATCGCCACATGGACCCCCTGTTGATGCCACCATTCGAGACCATGGCAGGCAACATCTCTTCGCATTGAGTCCCTCCTCAGATTCACTACCATGGTGCAGCTGGTCATCTCAAGTTAACTCCATTAGTACAGCCGACCCCTGCCCAGGGGACAGCGAGTTGCTGCCGTTGCACACCAAAATCGTTCGTCATCACGGGACACGAGTCCCATCGTGGTGTGTATCCATCACAGTGACGCAGCCGGGAATCGCCCAACCCACAGTAGATACAGCAGCGTCGAGTATACGTGCTGCTGGCACGGAAACCACATGGCCACCCTAAGTAACGAGGCCGATATTTGATGGAGGCTCCACGTCAGAGTAACGAGATATGCAGGCAGCCAGCACAGCAGAAATCAGGGACCAGCCGGTTACTGACCTGGTGTACCACGCAGCGCCGATGTTTGCATAAATAACATGTTACATTTGCATCATCGTTTGTCTGGAGCCTCCTGGACTCTCACCTTAACTCCACCAGCTGCTCTCACAATTCAGACTCATAGTTGCCCCTCCGTGCATTTAGAGTGTTATAATATCATGCACCCTGTCGACAGGTGTAGTACAGCTAGATTTTTCGCAGCTTTCCGCAGATGAGGAACATTACACATCACTTCAGGGCAGGTTGTGATTCTGAAGAACTTATCAAGGCAGGATGTAAGTTCCGTATTAGCAGGGTATTACCGGACGGACGAGAAAGTACATTTGTTGGCGTAATATATTACATGAAACGCCCCGCATTCAGTATTCATGAGGCCTAAAGTTTATTATTGGATTACATTTCACGTTAATTTTGAGGATGCAGGACTTGCGTTGCGCATAAATGGAGTTCAAATTAACTTTCCCTTGCGTTTTCGTTAATCACTGCTGGCGAATGTTGGTATGGTTCCTTAAAGAAGACGATCGCTGATTTTTTCCCATGTTTGTTCTGCCTGAGGTGATATTCGGTCTCTAATGTTTGAAAGCGGTAATATATCCTACTTTCATAAAGTTGTGTGCAATTTGTGGCAGAAATTGTTGTAAACAACTTGTTACTTCCATTTCTCAATTTTTCTCTTTCACTTCGCTTCCTTCATAATCCCCCATCCTCTGGCAAAGAAGAATCCACTTGTGTGTACTTCATCTGCATGATTATTCTGCACTTCACAGTTAAGTACCTGGCAGGGCGTTCATCGAATCACCCTTAAGCTACTTCTCCACCGTTCCACTCTCGATCGGCGCTCGTGAAAAATGAACACTTAAATCTTTCCCACGAATTCTGATTTCTCTTATTTTATTATGATGATCATTTCTCCCTATGTATGTGGGCAACAAAAAAATATTTTCCCATTCTGAAAAGAACTTTGGTGATTGAAATTTCATGAGAAGAAACTGTCGCAGCGAAAAACGAGCTGTTTTAATGACTGCCAATAATACAAAACGAGATGCCCTTCATTGAACTTTCTGATGTCCTCTGTCAATCATATCTGATGCGGATCCTACACCGCACAACAATACTTCAGAAGAGGTCGGACAAAGTAGTGTAAGCGGTCTCTTTAGCAGACATGTTACATTTGCAATGTGTTCTGCCAATAAACCACAGTCTGTGGTCTGTTTAATTATTGTTTCCCCTGATGAAGTCCATTTTCCATTCCACTCTTCCCTGTGCATGTATTTGTGTAGCTGGTAACACTTCAGTGTTTCGAAGCAAACTCCCTTATAATCACAAATTAGCGTAGTGCCACTGTCAGGAAGTGCCAACGTGACTTTTCAACAACCTGGGATAGGACTACAGACATAGGTCAGTTACGGGAAGTGAACACTCCGCTCTCGAGTAATTTGCATGTATAGATAACAAGTACCTCTTTTTTCCCCACCAGCCGCTCGGGACACAGGTGCGCTGAGAGACAAAGCTTTTGGCTCAGAGGTCGTCCTAGGTTGTAAATTTGTATCGACTAGGTTTTTCAATTAGGTCATATAGGTTGTTCATTGTGAAACTGCGTAGTATATGCGAATCTTGTTTCTACGGTATTTTGGACTAAATTTACCTGACTGAAATACCTACGCATATATTAATGCGTTCCGGTAAATGACTGTTATGTCTGACGCTCTGTGCTAGAATCTGCAGTATAAAGACGAGGGCGATTGCTTGTGAAGACATTCTGTTTTTCTTTTATCCGCAAACTGCGCTTTGTTTATTCGTTTGGACTAAATTTTGATGGTGTTGTACAACTGACTGATTTCGGCCGTCAGCCACCCCATATCCTCCAACTTAAATCTAGTTAATTTTAACTATGTTTGAGGTCTCTTCCTGAGTTCAGTGAATCCCTCTACGCATTCCTAACTGAAACTGATATTTTGACCATTAGCTACGATGTGTCCTCGAACTTAAAGTAGTTCATTTTAACCATATTAACTGCACAGATCTCGTGTTTTTCAGTTCACTGAATCCCCTTGAATAATTTCAGACAACACAGTTTTTGCGGAACTGATAGATTTTGGCCATCATGTCACCAATCGTTAATGTATATTGTCCCATAACCTCATCGAATCATACAGCAATACAGAGCTACTGAGCAAAATGGTTACATACATATATGGAAGGTTTCTGCCCATTAATGACGTTTATATATTTTAGCACCTCTGAATGTGGTAGTGACGAATTCGCAGAACATATCGACGCGCACCTCCCTAGTACTCCGCAATGCTCTCTAGGTTATATTGAATTTTCATTTTACTCCTTTTATTTTAGATGAATTGCTTCATATATATCATATGTGTAAGTCTAGTGCATGAGTCTGTCTCACACACCTATTTCAATTCCGAAACCCTGATAAATATGGTTGCACCTGATTATATCACAACCCCGCTGTTTTATTGCTATGTATTGAACAATGTTAACTAAATTCCTATTTAATTTTGTATGATATCTTTGTGAGATACTGAGAGGACCCTGTCGAGTAGATATAATATATCAGCAGTATAAACAAGTAACTTCGAAACGAGTAAACGCAGCCTTAAATTCCATAGCCGCTTCTCCTTCTCATTCATTTATTT
Organism: Schistocerca cancellata; assembly: GCF_023864275.1. Lineage (NCBI taxonomy): Eukaryota > Metazoa > Arthropoda > Insecta > Orthoptera > Acrididae > Schistocerca > Schistocerca cancellata. The sequence continues at coordinate 443,159,069 of NC_064631.1, forward strand.
ATGAAACCACAGAAGGTCTTCTTCTTCTTGAGAATTATCTACGGCTGGCGGCACTTCTCCGTCCCCAGTCACCATCTTCTTCTGTCTTGGCTTTCCTCAAAGTTCATGTTCCTTGCTTCCATTGCCTCTTCCACATCATTTTACGTCGTGGGCGATCCATTTTCTTCCGCTGGGATGGTATCCCCGTAGTACCTACCCTATTTGATATCCTGTCTTCACTGATCCTATTCACATGGCCAAACCACATCAGCAGTTTTTGATGGATGTCTTCACAGACATCACTACGCATTTTCATCCTTTGTCGGATTACACCTTTTCTTATCCTAGTAGAACATCAGCTTCTTCTTAAATAATCCATCTCAGTGGCAAGCAGTTTATTCTTATTTCTTTCGCTATCGTCCCAGGCTTCAGCACTGTCCGTGTAGGCGAGGAGGTACGCGTGCACCGATGAAGCTCGGGACTATGTCAGTGGTTGTTCAGCTGCTGGAAGGGTCACCTTTGGCAAACACACCATGGCTGAGGAGCCAGACGAAGTGTGTAGTGTAACGACTTGTGTACCCTTTCCTTTTCTTTCCTTATCCGCAAGAGCCGATGGCTGAATTAAGTTATTCAGAGTCTCTTCCTATACTTAGTTATTCCTTTCCCGTCTACTTCGTCAAAGGGTGGGAAGAAGTCTGAAGCATGCTCGTCCAATCTTTCTAGGGGATGAAAACCCTCATGACAAAACCTGATCCACCAGTTTGGGGGTTATGCAATAGGCCAGTTCTCTATCCATACAAAAAGACAGCCCACAAAACTAACCAATAATATGTTCCAAAAGATATTGGCAATAATAATAATGAGCTCTAAAAGTATTGGTAAGCAAAAGAAAGACCAACGCCACATATCGTATCTACGAGGGGCGTTCGATCAACACTTTTTTCTGAAAGCTGGTTGGTTTTATTCAGGATCCAAGACACCCTATTATTCCCCACCTTTTCGCTAAAAAACCATATTTTCCAACATAATCTCCGTTCAATGCGACGGCCTTACGCCACCTTACGGGAAGACCCTGTATGGCCGCACTGTACGGCTCTACTGATCGGCGTCGTAGCTACCGTCTTGCTATATCAATAACCTTCTCATCATCCATGTATTGCTTCCTGTGGGGCAAACGGATAGAAGTAGGAAGGTGCGAGATCCCGGCTGTAGGGTGGATGAGGAAGAACAGTCCAATAAAGTTTTGTGAGCTCCCCACGGGAATGCAGACTTGTGTGAGACTTTGCGTTGTCAAGGAGATTGAGAAGTTCGTTTGCATCCGTCGATCATCTCGAATGAGAGTGTCTGCACTTTCCTACATTGCAGGAATCACTGCCTTGTGCGCCGGCTGGTACAGTGCAGATCATGCAAGTTTGTTCGACCTTGTTGCGTTGATGACAGATTCCTTGCCCAACGACTCAACGCGCTTTTGTGCACTGCCATGTCCCCGTAGACATTCTGCAAGCACCTTTCAGTATCTTTGATGCTCTGGTTTCCCACCAAAAAAAACTCAGTGACATCACTCTGCTTGGAACGCACCTCCGTTACAGACGCCATTTTAAAGGCTACGTATAGCGCTGCCACCTGTCGTAACATCATGAAACTATAAGGTCTGAAGCGGGGTGTTTTCTGCTATGTCTCACAACAAATTCCGCATTTAATTTACTGAAATTTATCGAGAAAAGAAATGTGTTGCGTTACTCACTAAACAACCTTCGTATTACTTGTACTGCTCACGACGTTATCTTCTTCTTACTGCTGTATGCCGGCCCAGTTGTTAAGTTTTTATCTGCTGCGTTACAGAACTTCACGATCAGTTATTTCATTCATGTCATATATTATGTACAAATCTTGTCCATTCGAATAAATACTATCAAAGAGCACGCTCGTGAGCTAGGCCTGAGTACAAAAGCAGGGCATAGCAGGTACAGATATCGAGCAAGCATCCCTGAGATCAATTTCACATCCAATGAGTGAGCTTACATCCAAGGGAAGTCTTTCAAGGTGTCGACGACAACGGGATCTTCGCGTTACGTTATAGCATGGCCACTTTGTCGAGACCTTCGCGCAGTAGTTCTAGGATATCACTTACCCGCAGCGCCATCCTGCCTGTAATTGAGGAGCACTGCGGTTCGCCTTTGCGGTTTACGCTCGTGTTCTTGAAACTCTCGACGTCACACAAATGCCTCCTGGTCGACTACGGTACAAGCAATTGTGACTGTCAATCAGTTATGTAATTTCTACGTAAATTCAGAAATACTACAACGGAAGAGTACAGACACAGTTCCTGGTGACCAGTTTGTGTAAGAATGTCGGAGATTAACTCTCAAACTATAAGATTCTTATGGATGCGAACATACAGCACTTTTCATGGTACTCTACAGACATCCAACTGACGCACTATTCTGAGGGGAAAAGCCACCCTGACTCCATAATTCTGGATTTCTCGTAGGTTTTCGATACCGTCCCCCACATGCGGCACCTGATAAAATTGCATGCCTATGAATAGCCTCTCCCCGATGTTATTCAATCTGTATATTGAGCAAGCAGTAAAGAAAACAAAAGAAAAATTCGGAGTAGGTATTAAAATCCATGGAGAAGAAATAGAAACTTTGAGGTTCGCCGATGACACTGTAATTCTGTCAGAGACAGCAAAGGACTTGGAAGAGCAGTTGAACGGAATGGATGGTGTCTTGAAGGGAGGATATAAGATGAACATCAACAAAAGCAAAATGAGGAAAATGGAATGTAGTCGAATTAAGTCGGGTGATGTTGAGGGTATTAGATTAGGAAATGAGACACTTAAAGTAGTAAAGGAGTTTTGCTATTTGAGGAGCAAAATAACTGATGATAGTCGAAGTCTGAAGAAGAGAAATTTGTTAACATCGAATATAGATTTAAGTCTCAGGAAGTCATTTCTGAAAGTATTTGTATGGAGTGTATGCTGAAGATTAGATGGGTAGATCACATAACTAATGAGGAAGTATTGAATAGGATTGGGGAGAAGAGAAGTTTGTGGCCCAACTTGACCAGAAGAAGGGATCGGTTGGTAGAACATGTTCTGAGGCATCAAGGGATCACCAATTTAGTATTGGAGGGAAGCGTGGAGGGTAAAAATCGTAGGGGGAGACCAAGAGATGAATACACTAAGCAGATTCAGAAGGATGTAGGTTGCAGTAGGTACTGGGAGATGAAGAAGCTTGCACAGCATAGAGTAGCATGGAGAGCTGCATCAAACCAGTCTCAGGACTGAAGACCACAACAACAAAACAACATGAAATATCGCCCCAGTTGTACGACTGGATTTGTCATTTCCTGTCAGAAAGGTCACACACAGTCTGTAGTAATTCATGGGAAGACATCGAGTAAAATGGGGTTGATATCTGGCGTTCCCCAAGGAAGTGTTCCAGGTCTTCTGCTGTTTCTAACATACAATATGAGCAACCCTCTTAGATTGTGTGCCGACGATGCTGTCATTTACGTTCAGTAAAGTCATCAGAAAATCAGTACCTATTGCAAAATGACTTAGACAAGCTATTCGTATGGTACAAAAAGTGGCAATTGACTCTAAATAATGAAGAGTGTGAGGTCATACTCATGAGTACTAAAATGATTCCATTAAATATGGGTTCCACGATAAATCACACAAATGTAAAGGCCTTCAATTCAACTAAATACTTAGAGATAATAATTATGAACGATTTAAATTGGAATGATCACATATATAATGTGGGGAAGACGAACCAGAGACTGCGTTTAATTTACAAAACATGTAGAACATGCAACAGATCTACTAAAGAGACTGCCTCCACTACGCTTGCCCATACCCGCTAGAGTACTGCTCTGTGATATGCGCTCCTTGACAGAGACATTTCGCTGAGGACATCCAAAAACTTCAAACAAGGACACGTCGTTTTCTACCCTCTCAAAATAGGAGAGAGAGAGAGAGAAAGAGAAAGAGAGACGGAGAGAGAATCACGGATGATACGCGAGTTCGGGTGGCAATCATTAAAATAAAGATGTAATTCGTTGAGGCACGATCTTTTCACAAAATTTCACTCTCCAACTTTGTCCTTCGAACGCGAAAATATATTGTTGACGCCTATATACGCGGGGAGAAATGGATATCTTAATAAAATAATGGAAATCAGAATCTGACGGAGAATTAAAACTTTAGTTTTTTCACGTGCTGCTGGGAGCGGAACGGTAGGGAAATGGTGTGAAAGTGGTTCGAAGAACCCTCTGGCAGGCACTTAACTCATTTAGATAATTTTTATTATGAAATACACTTTAATATTTTTCTTTTAATTTCTTTTTAAAACATTACATAGGATGGTTAAGGAAATAACATTTTCTGTTTATTTCCATCACGTTTAAAATTTCCCTCTTCGTGTCAAAATCTTTCAGTCAGTTTACTGAGTTTAGAACATCTCAGTTAGCTCAGCATCGCATGAACTTCCATTCATTCAAAAGATGTCAGCAGTTTAAACTCCGTGTTACGTACAGTAACTCGTATTCGCAATAGTAAATTATTTTGTGTATTTTGTTATCGTTTGTCAAGATTACTGTCAGTATTAAAGAGAAACGGTGGTTTATATTGTCAGTTTTATTTTAACTCAGGGAATATTGATTTCCCACCTTTGAATGCAATATGTGCTAAAATTAACACGAAGACATTAATAGCTCATTATTTTGTTTTCCATTAAACTTTTCCGACAAGTTTTTAGATATCTTAGTCACTTAATTGAGTTCCAACATGTCATGCATGCACTTCCATTCCTTCGAAAAATTTTAACTGTTCGTCGTTTCATAGCGCTAGATGCCTGTAACTGATCGAGTGTAGTTCAGTAGAGCACGTAACGCCTCCAGTTGAGAACGGGAAATTGTGGTCTGTGTACGCTGTTCAACATGGTATTATGTCAGGTAATGTTGTTTCAGGCTCAAACTACTTGCGAATTATATGTTCACGGAAAGAAGGGTTGTTAACATAGGAAGTTATCAACGAAATATTACAACCGCCATTCGAACATTTAGCTCTTCTCTTGCGACACGAAACATTCAAGATCTGCATACCAGAGGTCACCCGTCGTCAACTACGCCATCTGCTGACCGGTACCTATAAATTATGGCTCGCAGGCGTCCGGGGAAGACTGCAGCAGAACTGTGATCTATCACTGGGAGGGCTGCGTCGACTCACACACTAATCAACCGCGTTCACACGAGCGATGTGATCTCCAGGCGTCCATTATGGACAACAGATTGAAGGAAAGAAGAAAAAAATACAGCACTGTACCATTCGAATAAAGTGAACGACGATCACATCGAATGGACGTCTGAATAATGGCGTCAGATTTTGTTCAACAGCGATTGCAGAATTTATCACACGCCCGATGATTGTCGAAGAAGGATACACTATCTCATCAAAAGTATCTGGACACCGCTATATAATGCCCTCAGATGAAAAGGACCAGCCAGTATAAGAGGAGGCGGGAGGTACTGTGTCTTCAGTATAGGAGAGCAACAGCAGATTGAGTTGGTCAGGGGAATTCAGTGGCCCCTAACGTGGGCGAGTCATTGGGTATCACTTGAATAACAAATCCATTAGGAACATTTCAAAACTTCTAAAGTTGCCCACGTCGACTGTTGGCAATGTAAATGCGAAGTCGGAATTTGAAGGAACAACCACACCTAAGGCAAGATATACGTAATATAGTGACCGACAGAGACTGTTCACTATTGCGGAGGGTGGGTGCGAAAACTCGTACGAAATCAGGAGAAGGAATCACTCGTGAAATCCAATGAGCTACCAGCAGTCCAGCTACCACGGAGACTGTGCGTAGGGAGTAAAGAGAATGGCATATAATGGTCGAGCAGCTCCTCCTAAGCCACAAACTTCTGTAGTCAGCGCTAAGCGACGCTTGAGATGGTGTAAAGAGCGACTCTAGCGGATAGAGAATGATTGGAAACAAGCGACTTGGAATGAAGAAGCACGCTGTATCCTGTGTCAGACCGATGGAATGGTTCCACTTTGTCGAATGCCTAGACAACGTAGCTTCCCTCATGTATAGTGCCAAGAGTGAAGTACAGGGGAGGTACTGTTACGTCATGGGATGTTTTCAGTGGTTAGGGTGTGGTCCCCTTATTGATCGTAAGAAAACACTACATGTGGAAGGATATGAATACATTTTACAGCTTTGTGTACTACCAACAGTAGAGGAGCAGTTCGGACACAATGGTTGATTGTATCAGCCTAAGTCAGCACCTATGAGACAATGGTTTGTGGATAACAAAATTCCTTAAATGAACTGGCCTGCCCATAGTCCCGACCTGAACCAAACAGAACCCCTTTGTGATGAGTTAGATAGTCGAATTTGCTCTAGATACCAGCTTTCAATATCACTTCTTTCTCTGGTTTCGGCTGCTGAGGAAGAGTGGGCTACCATTCCTTCACAGACATTCAGTCACCTCATAAGAAGTGTCCCTAGCAGAGTTCAAGCCGTCATAAAGGTGAATGGTGACGTACCTCATATTAAAGTTCACTGATAAGTGTCTGTGTTCACGAAGGACAGCAGTGTAGTGTCGCAAATCATTTGCGACATTCGCTTTTCCGCGGCGTCCGACCAAATGTATGTCCAAAGAGTGTTTGAGTATTTAATGTGTCTTAAAGTAGAGATAACATCTTCACCATTTTGTAACTACATAAGGCTACATAAGAATGGTGTTCCAATATAGTGAAAAGGGTAGTTGTTACTTACCATATAGCGCAGAAAGGCACAACAGAAGACCTTCGGAAAGTTAACTTTTAGACAACAAGGCCTTTGTCAGAAATTGACAACATACACACACACACACACACACTCAGGCAAACGTAACTCACATACAAATGAGCACAGTCTGTGGTAGCTGGAGCCAGACTGCAAGAGACTGTCGTCATGTGTGTGTGATTTGCGTTTTCTGGAGTGTGTGCATGTGTGTATGTTGTCTATTTTTGACAAAGACCTTACAGGCCGAAAGCTAATTTTCCAACAGTCTTTTGTTGTGGCTTTCTGCGACTCAGCATCTCCGCTAAATGGTGAGTAGCAACTATCCTTCTCATTACATTGTTACATTCCGTCCTGGATTTTCCATTAATGCTGGTGTTGTGTATTAATGTTACTAAGAAGCACTGAGAGAATAAGCGATGTCTCAGCCGCCCAAGCCGCGCCCAGTACCTGACCGCTAACTGGTTGTACGCCAACGATCGTCGCTCCTAGGAAAAGGGAGCACGTATTGTTTAGAAAATGGTTAAGAAATTGGAGTCATATGGTTTTGCTAATATCAGAAGGCTTATCTTTTTTTATGGTAACCTGTTAAGATTATCAAAATTGTGCTGAAGTTAATAAACTTAAGCGTGTAGAACACATGGAATCGAAGGAAGAAATGCATGCTTGAACGTAAATGCAGATGCTAGCCAGCCCTTCAGGTTGCGCTGTTATACACTACTGGAAATTGAAATAAGAACACCGTGAATTCATTGTCCCAGGAAGGGGAAACTTTATTGACACATTCCTGGGGTCAGATACATCACATGATCACACTGACAGAACCACAGCCACATAGACACAGGCAACAGAGCATGCACAATGTCGGCAATAGTACAGTGTATATCCACCTTTCGCAGCAATGCAGGCTGCTATTCTCCCATGGAGACGATCGTAGAGATGCTGGATGTAGTCCTGTGGAACGGCTTGCCATGCCATTTCCACCTGGCGCCTCAGTTGGACCAGCAGACCGCGTGAGACGACGCTTCATCCAGTCCCAAACATGCTCAATGGGGGACAGATCCGGAGATCTTGCTGGCCAGGGTAGTTGACTTACACCTACTAGAGCACGTTGGGTGGCACGGGATACATGCGGACGTGCATTGTCCTGTTGGAACAGCAAGTTCCCTTGCCGGTCTTGGAATGGTAGAACGATGGGTTCGATGACGGTTTGGATGTACCGTGCACTATTCAGTGTCCCCTCGACGATCACCAGTGGTGTACGGCCAGTGTAGGAGATCGCTCCCCACACCATGATGCCGGGTGTTGGCCCTGTGTGCCTCGGTCGTATGCAGTCCTGATTGTGGCGCTCACCTGCACGGCGCCAAACACGCATACGACCATCATTGGCACCAAGGCAGAAGCGACTCTCATCGCTGAAGACGACACGTCTCCATTCGTCCCTCCATTCACGCCTGTCGCGACACCACTGGAGGCGGGCTGCACGATGTTGGGGCGTGAGCGGAAGACGGCCAAACGGTGTGCGGGACCGTAGCCCAGCTTCATGGAGACGGTTGCGAATGGTCTTCGCCGATACCCCAGGAGCAACAGTGTCCCTAATTTGCTGGGAAGTGGTGGTGCGGTCCCCTACGGCACTGCGTAGGATCCTACGGTCTTGGCGTGCATCCGTGCGTCGCTGCGGTCCGGTCCCAGGTCGACGGGCACGTGCACCTTCCGCCGACCACTGGCGACAACATCGATGTAATGTGGAGACCTCACGCCCCACGTGTTGAGCAATTCGGCGGTACGTCCACCCGGCCTCCCGCATGCCCACTATACGCCCTCGCTCAAAGTCCGTCAACTGCACATACGGTTCACGTCCACGCTGTCGCGGCATGCTACCAGTGTTAAAGACTGCGATGGAGCTCCGTATGCCACGGCAAACTGGCTGACACTGACGGCGGCGGTGCACAAATGCTGCGCAGCTAGCGCCATTCGACGGCCAACACCGCGGTTCCTGGTGTGTCTGCTGTGCCGTGCGTGTGATAATTGCTTGTACAGCCCTCTCGCAGTGTCCGGAGCAAGTATGGTGAGTCTGACACACCGATGTCAATGTGTTCTTTTTTCCATTTCCAGGAGTGTATTTGACAGCGAACGGTGCCTTTGCTATACCTTCAATACTTTGGAGGTGCCAGTCGTGATCAGAACAGAGATCTATGCAGTCGTGAGTGCACTATATCGGAGCTAATTGAATTTGAACTATGGAAAATTGTTGGTAATAGTATGGTATGTGCTTCCCTAGCCAAGGGATACGAAGTGTTTGGTGATTCAAGAGACGCCGTGTCGAACTTTTATACTGCGTGCAGGGAAAGCGGAAAAACACTGTCCACTATGTTAAAATTGTGTGTTGAGTTGTAGTGACAGAAGAGGATTGTGACGAAAAATAAGACAGTTGCAGAAGTCATTACAGCACTGAATCTCGCACTCGCAAACCCTGTGAGCACCAAAAGAACACGGATGGAGCTCCATAAGCATTGTACTGCAGTGCCGGCTGGAATACAAGAATCAGTCAACAGTGATGCAGATGCCGTAACAGAAAACGTGGCACCGAAGCCATAAAACGTGGAGTATGGAACGATAGAGAAAGTCATTCTTTCGGATGAGCCTTGTTTCACACTGTTTCCAACTTCTGGCCGAGTTCACGTCCAAAGGCGGAAACATGGTGGGGCTTCGGCGATGTTTTGGGCAGCCATATCGCGGTATTCCTTGTGACGCGTAGTGATTCTGCAAGGCCGCATTGCCTGCAAGCATTTTGTGACCATTTTGACTGATAAGGTCCAGCCCATGCTACAGCGTTTGTTCCTCAGAAGTGATGGAGAGTTACAAGACGACAGGGTCCTATACACACAGATCGCATTGTCCAGGATATTCTGTGAACACGAGGAAAATTTCACGTTTTTCCCTGGGCGCCGGCCGTGGTGGCCGAGAGGTTCTAGGCGCTTCAGTCTGGAACCACGCGATCGCTACGGTCGCAGGTTCGAATCCTCCCTCGGGCATGGATGTGTGTGACGTCCTTAGGTTAGTTAGGTTTAAGTAGTTCTAAGTTCTAGGGGACTGATGACCTCAGCAGTTAAGTCCCATAGTGCTCAGAGCCATTTGAACCCATTTTTGAACGCTGGACACCACAGTAAACACAATATTATTGAGCCTTTGTGCTCTGTTTTGAGGAGAATGGTGGGCAATAGCCACCCACCTTCATCGTTCATTTACTTCGCCATTGTTTTGTAGGAATAATGCAATAAGATTCCCTTTTAAACGATTCAGTACCTGTGTTTATCCATTGTGTTTGTCCATTGTGTGAGGAGGATCCCCGCAACGACACATTGCAAGTTTCAGCTTGTCCCAAGCATTCTTTATCAAATTCGTGTGAGTAGGTACCAAAGGTCTTTCCATTCGGTTTCTACCTACTTCTTGGAGGAAGCTGTTAATAAATGGGCGCGGAGTGCTCCGCAATTAATCCTATTCTAGGGCCAGCACATCGCCGCAGTTTTGAGTATAGTGGTCGGAGGATTCTGCCCCCACACAGCACAGTGCACAAATTACCCTCGATAGCGCTGACAGGTGTCCGATACCCGTGCATGGCACTGGTTCAAAACATGACTGACCTGCCTCCCTGCTGAGCCTCAGTCATTCTGTACCTGAGAGCTGCACTAGTGCCTGATGAAGCTTTGCGGTGATAGCACTGTCACGACAATGTGCAGTTTAAGGTGTTACAATCCGATCTTTTTTCTGAATTAATAGTTAATGGTGGCTGCAGATACGATGCTTTGCGGTGAGGGAGAGAAGAAGAGTGTAGGAAATGAAATTAAATGAAATCGCCATGAGCCCCCAACGGGGAATATCGGCTGCTGAAATGCAAGTCATTTCAGGTGACACCATATTAGGAGAATTACGTGTCGATGATGATGACGTCAACATAATACCTAAGCCATGAGCGGAGTAAATCTCTGACCCGGCCCGCAATCTAACCCAGGCCCGCTGCATGGCAGTGAGAGGCTCTGACAACCCAGCTAGAGGGGCGGACAGTCGGATCTGTTTTGAAGGCCAAAGGCTTTATTATACCGTATTAGGCAATGTAATGTGTTCTATTTTTGATGTTTCCACATTTTTGTCTAACCACTGTATGCAATGATCTCAAGTTAGCAATTCTTAATTCAGAGAAATTAAAGCAAATCCTGGAATAATTAGCAATAGATTTCTCATTTATTTTTGCTTGCTTCTAAATCAGAAGAGTATCAGCGGAATACTTCGAGTTGTGTTGAAGAGTGACCTTTTGCTGAAGTATCGTATCCTATTTTTATATGAAGAGAAATGTTAATATTCCTGAGAATGTGCAGTTCTTTCATGCATACTTTTTATGCCGATCGAAGTCTGAGTGTTTTAAGGTCATTGACGGCAGTATTGTGGACTAAGTCGATTAGGGTCATCCCTGCACTGGTCCTGCATTCTATCCTCACACGGGACGCGTTCCTCATCGTGAAGCACGCAAGATGTAGTGTCCTCCGTGGTTGCTGCAAGTTGTGCAACGCCTTGCCACATATCACGGAACGTGCTGCCCATCGTGATTTGTGGCCCCAGCGGTCTCCTGTGGCATCTGGCGCGTGAATCACACAGGTTCTTTATGATAAATGCACGCGCGTTAACCCTGTTAGCAACTGTCGAATAAAAGCAGACAAAACTGCAAAGAATATTCTGGGCTCTTCGATGGCTTGAACAGCAAACAACCCTATACAGCGAGCTAACATACATACTAGTAGAAGTTATTCATTAACTCAGTTGAATCTCATCCCATTTAGGTTTTATACTGAGTATAGTCAGTTTCTAATGTCACTCTGCTCATGCATAATATCTGTATGCCCGATGTTGCATTTACTACCACCATTCTGAAGTAACGTACTCCATAACATGAATTTCAAGATTCGAGACAAGTTTCGTAATTACATTTGAATGGAAGAGGAGATTTTTTTTCAAAGTTGCTTCTTATAACTGGAAAAGATTTTTACCGACAAGATATAAACTCGAGGCAGTCCATAAAACCAAGAGATAGGTATATATATACCTTACACGAAGTTTCATAGTAACAGAAACTTTCAGTGTGTGTGTTTACTTTCTGAATCACTCTGGCAATTAAGTTCAGATTTCCGATTGCTGGGGAAACATCCCCATCGTTAATATTTGCAGCAAATATTGCAGAAAATAGCTTTATTTTAGCTTTATTTACAATAAATAACATCGACTACTGAAGGTAATACTTCCATTAAATTAATAAGAATGACCCAGAACACGAAAAGAATTCTGCTACCTTGCACTTAGCATCTCACGACGCTATAGCTAAGTCATTACTAGATATCTGACTATGACAAATTGTATCAAAACGACGCGCTTAAGATAGATCATTGTGGCCTTTCACGGAACACAAGTTGTAATAGTAAAAACATGGAAAACAGTAACCCTTTTTCTGCCGAGGTTCAAATGGCTCTGAGCACTATGGGACTTAACATCTATGGTCATCAGTCCCCTAGAACTTAGAACTACTTAAACCTAACTAACCTAAGGACAGCACACAACACCCAGCCATCACGAGGCAGAGAAAATCCCTGACCCCGCCGGGAATCGAACCCGGGAACCCGGGCGTGGGAAGCGAGAAAGCTACCGCACGACCACGAGATGCGTTATCTGCCGATATGTGGCTTCATTTTATTATAACAAATCGTAGCTAAAATGACGCGTTTTCGAGAGATCTTCATTTTGCTGATGCTTTTGTTTCAACAACTTATATTCATTCGACGTACTCTGTGGTAAGGAAAACGCACAAAATACTTAGTTTAACTCAATATAATATGGGGGCACGTAACTTCTTCATGTGACGTAAAAGGATGTCGAATCTTAATAGCCTTCCTCCACGAGGCAAAAATCTGACATGTGAGATTCTTCATTTCATGCTCCGCAGCGTAGTAGAACCTGAAATTCCACTCCGTGATGCCACCAGCTTATCATCGACGTGCGTTTTGACGCCCCGTGAGACGACGGCACTATTTAGAGTCATTAAATAAGGTAGCGAGACTGAGAACTATTCCGGATCCACCAGTAAACACTCCGATTAAATCTATGTATTAATAATTTAGCTTGAGGCAATGTGACTCCTGGACGTGGCCGCAAGTGAAGCTCCATGCGATGCTACGTAATTTCAGAAGTATACCTGAAAGAAAATTTTGGTTGTGTGTGACATACAAGGTGGATTACTCTACAAGGACGAGCAGAGCGGGGTAACCGCACGGTGTTAGGCCTCCTGCCGCCGAGCAGTCAGTCAGCAGTGCGCAAGTAGCAGCAAGTGGCTTATTTAGCGTTCATATAAGTGTTGTAGTTCAGTTGAAAATTTGTTTGAGTGTTCTTAGCGCACTTGTTTAGTTAAATCCGCTAAATCATTGTGTAGTTTCGTATTTAGCAGAGGTAGATTTGCATTTTAATATCTGTGACGTGTAAAGTCGCGTAGTCGTCTGTCATTTGTTTACATCTTTCAAATAGTCTTTGTATGTTACTGACAGTACAGTTAGCCTTCTGCCGCCGAGCTGTGTGTCAGCAGTGCGCAAGTACGAGCATTACTGCGTTTACTAGGCAGTCTTGTATTTTAATAACCGTTTAAATTTTGTGTAGAACTGTAGATTAGTTCAGACGTTCTTTGCACAATAGTATTTAGCATGTATAGGAACTGCGACTGCTGTGTTCGGACGCGGGCTGAGTTGGCATCCCTTCGCTCCCAGCTTCAGGCAGTGTTGGCTTCAGTCACACAGCTTGACGCTGTTGCCAATGGGCATCACTGTGGGGGTCTGGACCGGGGTTTGTCGGGGACGGTCAGCTCGTCCCACGCATCCCCCGATCGAACTACCGCTGTGGCTGCCCAGGATGCTGCCCACATTGAGGCTGACCTCTCACCTGTGATAGAGTGGGAGGTCGTCTCGAGGTGTGGCAGGGGGCGAAAGACATTCTGGAGGGCTGACCGGAAGGCCTCTCCAGTTTGTCTGACGAACCAGTTTCAGGCTCTGTCTCCGGCTGATACTGATCTTCGGCCGAACATGGCTGCTTGTCCTGTTCCAGAGGTTGCCCCTCGGTCTGCAAGATCTGGGCGGTCGCAGAGGGTGGGCTTACAGGTAGTTGGGAGCTCCAACGTCAGTCTCGTAATGGGGCCCCTTAGGGATATGGCTACAAGGGAGGGGAAGAAAAACAATGTGCACTCCTTGTTCATACCGCGGGGAGTCATTCCAGATGTGGCAAGGGTCCTTCTGGATGCCATGAAGGGTACAGGGTGCACCCATCTGCAGGTGGTCGCTCATGTCGGCACCAATGATGTGTGTCGCTATGGATCGGAGGAAATCCTCTCTGGCTTCCGGCAGCTATCTGATTTGGTGAAGACTGCCAGTCTCGCTAGCGGGATGAAAGCAGAGCTCACCATCTGCAGCATCGTCGACAAGACTGACTGCTGACCTTTGGTACAGAGCCGAGTGGAGGGTCTGAATCAGAGGCTGAGACGGTTCTGCGACCTTATGGGCTCCAGATTCCTCAATTTGCGCCATAGTGTGGTGGGGTTTCGGGTTCTGCAGGATAGGTGAGGAGTCCTCTACGCACAGCAGGTGGCTACACGGGTAGCAGGGGTTATGTGGCGTGGACTGGGTAGTTTTTTAGGTTAGATGGCCTCGGGAAAGTACAGAAAGGGCAACAGCCTCAAAGGGTGCGGGGCAAAGTCAGGACATGCGGGGACCAAGCAGCAATCGGTATTGTAATTGTAAACCGTCGAAGCTGCGTTGGTAAAGTACCGGAACTTCAAGGGCTGATAGAAAGAACCGAAGCTGAAATCGTTATAGGTAAGGAAAGCTGGCAGAAGCCAGAGATAAATTCTGCCGAAATTATTACAAAGGTTCCGATGGTGTTTAGAGAGGACAAATTGTATGTAATCGGTGGTGGCGTGTTTGTCGCTGATAGTAGTAGTTTATCCTGTAGTGAAATAGAAGTGGATAGTTCCTGTGAATTATTATGGGCGGAGGTTATACTCAACAACCGAGCTAGGTTAATAATTGGCTCCTTTTACCGACCTCCAAACTCAGAATCATTAGTGGCAGAACAACAGAGAGAAAATATTGAATACATTTCACATAAATTTCCTCAGCATGTTATAGTCTTAGGTGGAGATTTCAATTTACCAGATATAGACTGGGACACTCAGATGTTTAGGACGGGTGGTAGGGACAGAAAATCGAGTGACATTATACTGAGTGCACATCCTAAAATTACCTTGAGAAATTAGTAATGACAATGGCACGTAAAGTGCTCTCCGCCACACACCGTTGGGTGGCTTGCGGAGTATAAATGTAGATTATCACGATTCGCTCGGTCCCCCGCCCCCATCCCCCCCCCTCCCCGTCGGAGGTTCGTAAGCAGTATGTAAACCTAGGGACCGAAGATCTCAACAGTTTTGTCCCTTAGGAACTTACCACAAATTTTCAATTTCTACAAGGACATCTAAAGTGCTACCAGAAAGAATGGTGTGGAACAGGCGGCGGACACTTGTATGGTTTGTTCTGTTGCAGGGTGTGGGTGGGCCCGCGGCTGTATGTGCTGCTGTCGCACCCGGAGCACGCGCGCCTCGTGCTGAGCACGGGGGCGCACGTGGACCGAGACGACTACATCATGGAGGTGCTGCGGCCGCTGACGGGCAACGGTCTGCTCGCCTCCAGGGGGGACCTCTGGCGCAGCCGACGCAGGTCAGCCTTGCCGGGCACTCACCTGGCGTCCATTTCTGCGAAATTTCGCTTTTATTGTGCACCTGAAACTTCACTTGTCTGTCACACTATTTTACTGGATGAAATTTGCCTTAGGCGTTTCGAAATTACATAATTTTCGAGGGTTACACAGCAACACATACACGCTATCATGAACGTGTAAAATTGATACATTAATGTTATAATGAATCTGCTAAAGTTTATGGGGAAAGCATACCAAACTTTGAAAATATAAAAAATCTTTTGCTAAAACACTGTTTACATATTGACTTACGGGTACATTACCCCTCGTCTTCTGTTGTGAACCACAGGCAAGTCCAATGTGATCGTAATGATTCGTGTTGCTAATTCAAGTTGATCCTAGCACATTGGACTCGTATTCGGGAGGACGACGGTTCAATCGCGCGTCCGGCCATCCTGATTTAGGTTTTCCGTGATTTCCCTAAATCGCTCCAGGCAAATGCCGGGATGGTTCCTTTGAAAGGGCACGGCAGACTTCCTTCCTCTTCCTCCCCGAATCCGATGAGACCGATGACCTCGCTGTCTGGTCTCCTTCCCCAACAACAACAACAAGTTGGTCACAAGAGGGCGCTTGTGTAGTATATATGCCTCAAATTACATATAGACTTGTATACAGAAATTTTAAAAAATGCAACGACGTAACTGTAAGACTAGTAAATAGTCATTACATTTGTCCTACAAGTAACTGAACTCTTTGAGTACTGAGTGGAGTTACATTGCAAACGGATCGACATTACTTATGGAGGTTCATGTTAACGAATAGCCAAAATCTACTATCAATCAGTTTTGAATACTTCATGTTTTGAGGTATCTTTACACGAAATGAGATTACATTTCACGGATTCAGTCACCCCTCCGCTCTTACCTCCCCCTTCCTCTATCTCGCTCTTGCAATATATTGACGGTACCATCTATCTACCTAGCTACCCACTACACACACCAACCTCTCAGCGCTTCCGTCATCCAGATTTCCATTTCTTCCTTTATAACCGGCCCATCCCTCTATCGCAATAAATTACTCTGCTGTGCAAAACTTAAGGACGAAAGTACGAGGGGTATTCGGAAAAGTAGGGTCCGCTCCGGTGCGACATGGAAACCACAGTGAAAATCTGACGAAGCTTTGCACAGATGTGTTAGGCAGTGTCTCTAGTACGCCTGTCGATCGCGGCACGTAGCTATTTTCAGTTCTGGGCTCACAGCGAGAACGTAAAAATGACTAGAAAGTACCTCCAAGTATGAGGGCCTGGTGAAAGATTTCGCCTTAAGCTATGCAACCCACATAACATAATTGTCACGCGTTTCGTTCTACACGTCAATTCTTGGCAGCACTCTGCAGGGACAATGAAGATGTTCCTGCAGCGTTTTCGATGGAAAGTGTTTGATCACCGATAATACAGCCCATAATTAGCTCCCCTGAGGTTCATTCGCGCTCACATGAATCGGTGGCTATGAAGACAACTTTTGGCACTGACAATGAGTTGTAGACCAGCTTTTTCCAAAGCTGTTTCACTGAGGAAGACTGCACTGTAGTTCCCTCTCTAGGTTGCCGCACAGATGACAAAATGGCAGATATCGAAATAGACGACAGAGGGATAGAGAAACAATTAAAATCACTCAAAAGAGGAAAGGCCACTCGACCTGATGGGATACCAATTCGATTTTACACAGAGTACGCGAAGGAACTTGCCCCCTTCTTGTAGCGGTGTACCGTAGGTCTCTAGAAGAGCGTTGCGATCCAAAGGATTGGAAAAGGGCACAGGTCATCTGCGTTTTCAAGAAGGGACGTCGAACAGATGTGCAGAACTATAGAACTATGTCTCTAAAGTCGATCAGTTGTAGAATTTTGAAACACGTATTATGTTCGAGTATAATGACTTTTCTGGAGATTAGAAATCTACTCTGTAGGAATCAGCATGGGTTTCGAAAAAGTCGATCGTGTGAAACCTAGCTCGCGCTATTCCTCCACGAGACTCAGAGAGCCATAGACACGGGTTCCCAGGTAGATGCCGTGTTTCTTGACTTCCGCAAGGCGTTCGATACAGTTCCCCACAGTCGTTTAATGAACAAAGTAAGAGCATATGGACTATCAGACCAATTGTGTGATTGGATTGAAGAGTTCCTAGATAACAGAACGCAGCATGTCATTCTCAATGGAGAGAAGTCTTCCGAAGTAAGAGTGATTTCAGGAGTGCCAGAGATGAGTGTTGTAGGACCGTTGCTATTCACAGTATATATAAATGACCTTGTGGATAACATTGGAAGTTCACTGAGGCTTTTTTGCAGATGATACTGTAGTATATCGTGAGGCTGTAACAATGGAAAACTGTACTGAAATGCAGGAGGATCTGCAACGAATTGACGCATGGTGCAGGGAATGGCAATTGAATCTCAATGTAGCCAAGTGTAACGCGCTGCGAATGCATAGAAAGATAGAGCCTTTATTATTTAGCTACAATTTAGCAGGTCAGCAACTGGAAGCAGTTAATTCCATAAATTATCTGGGAGTACGCATTAGGAGTGATTTAAAATAGAATGACCATACAAAATTAATCGTCAGTAAAGCAGATGCCACACTGAGATTCATTGGAAGAATCCTAAGGAAATGCAATCAGAAAACAAAGGAAGTAGGTTACAGTACACTTGTTCGCCCACTGCTTGAATATTGCTCAGCAGTGTGGGATCCGTACCAGATAGGGTTGATAGAAGAGATAGAGAAGATCCAACGGAGAGCAGCGCGCTTCGTTACAGGATCATTTAGTAATAGCGAAAGCGTTACGGAGGTGATAGATAAACTCTAGTGGAAGCCTTTGCTGGACAGACGCTCAGTAGCTCAGTACGGGCTTTTGTTGAAGTTTCGAGAACATACCTTTTCCGAGGAGTCAAGCAGTATATTGCTCCCTCCTACGTATATCTCGCGAACAGACCATCAGGATAAAATCAGAGAGATTAGAGCACACACAGAGGCATACCGACCATCTTTCTTTCCACGAACAATACGAGACCGGAATAGAAGGGAGAACCGATAGAGGTACTCAAAGTACCCTCCGCCACACACCGTCAAGTGGCTTGCGGAGTATGGATGTAGATGTAGATGTAGATGTAATGGAAAGTTGGTACAACGCTACGACAGAAGTCGGAAGGACGACTATGTAGATAAGTAGCTGGAAGTAAACTGTTGCAAATGAAACATCTTTGATTTTTACAGTGATTTCCATTTCTCGACCGATCGTGCCTTACTTTTCGAAAAGCTCTCGTACGTAATATACCAATGGCAAGTAACATAACTCGACGAATCTTGCACCATATATGGAAAGAACTATTACAGTATAGTGCAAAATGTAACTGAAAGTAATATGCAATGAGACAAACAGAGATATTACTTTTGTTCAAAGACAGTAATTACACTGTATTCACCGCTATTTACCATTGTCCCCTGGGCATTACAAAAGACAGGACGTTGTTCTTAACACAGTTTCTGATCACCACGGACGACAGTGCATGCTCTGCAACGTGCTCTGTTGTTGACCACAAGCTTGATAAGCAGTTTTTGTGGTGAGGCGTTCCATTCCTTCACAAGTGCTGTTGACTGCCGCGGATAGTTGTTGGTGCATGTGAACATGCCGCAGTACGTCTCCTCAATGCGTCCCATATGTGCTCCATGGGATTTAAGTCGGGAGAACGATCAGGACAGTCCATACACTGGATAACCTATCGTGTCAAGGTCTGTGCCTTCTCCACTGTTTCGTGCGGTCGTGCATTGCCGTCCAAAAAAATTAAGTCAGGGCGGAATGCACCTCTAAAAAGACTGACATTGGCAATGAATACAGCTTCAGAATAACGTTGACTGCTGAGTTTACGTGTTCAAAGATATGGAGGTCAGTACGTCCAAGCGACATTATACCTTCTGATATCGAACATTGTCGAAAGTGATCTTTTGGTTCTCCAGATGGTGTCGTGTGGGAAGGCATTATGTTGCATGGCCATACTGACCTCCATTTCTTTGGACACGACATACTCAGTTGTCAACATTATTGTGACGCTGTAGTCTTTCTCCATGTGAGTCTTCTCAGGGGTGCATTTGGCTCTCACTTCATTTTTATGGACGAGTATACGCTCCCGCTTCGATCAGCGCAAGTCGACGAGCTTTTGGAACGAAAGGATATTCAGCGTCCTCCGACTTAAATCGTATGGAGCATGTGTGGGGTGTGTTTAGGATGCGTAGTACATCCACATGCACCAACGACCATAGAGCAGTTGTCAATTGGTCAATTGCACTGATGGAGGAATGAAACGGCGTAACATAAGGACCCTTTAGCAACCTTGAAGCGAGCTAGGACACATGTCGCAGCGCATGCGTCGCTGTCCATGGTGAACAGATACCCTGCTCATAACCAATGATTCGCCTCTTGTCTTGTACAGGGAACCATCATGCATTGACTGACTTCAGCATAATTATTGCCTTTGAATAAAAGTGTCGTTTCTCTTCGTCTCATTACGTTTTTCTTTTTTTCATTTACCTTTTGAACTATATTGGAGCAGGTCTTTCAATGTATGGCGCAAATTTCATCATCGGGCTGTGTGTTTCTTGTCAGTGACGCGTCATGCGGAAGTTATCTCTAGCCTTAAGTATTGCATACCAGTGTAAACAGCATTACGCTAAAACTGTTTTCTTTGCAAACTGTAGTATTATAACACTTAGTAATTAAAGTCAATTTTCCAAATAGCACTGAAAGCATTAGAACAATTTAAAAAACAATGTAAGTTAGAAGTGAGGTGCTGAAAACAAGATAATACTTTGTTCCTTTGCTTCGCTGTTCAGTGATCTGTTACTAACGTCGGTTTAGTTTCGTACAGTCTGCAGTGCTACGACACTTATCTACAACATAAGAACCCAATTGTTCCATCCGAACCCGGCGTAATGTGTATGGCAGCGTGCCCAGGCAGCTGTCTGTGGCAACAGGCAAAGGGAGGATACCCGCCCGCCACACACGCCGGTCAAACCTTGTAGACTGAGCGTAAGACCGCCTCCAAATTATTGTACCTCTTCTACATCACCATTGAAGTGAAAAGAACAACTCGTTGTCATTGCGAAGGGAGCTTAGAATTTGGTTTTCCACATTGTTAACAACATTAATAGCATCAATCGGCTCACTGAGGAGAAACATAACGATTGTCAATCTTCCTTCACGAATGTACAACAAAGAAGAAGTGCCAAAGCGCGAGTATGATGCTACACAGCAAATTTCACAAACATTATCTTACACGGACGTCCACGCAATTCAAAGCATCATCCATGGTTAAAGTGTTATACAGTTAAAATACATAACAGGTAATAAATAAACTATTTTGTGTTCTGTTGTTGTCTTCAGATGGAAGACTGATTCGATGCAGCTCTCCATCTTATGCTATCCTGTACGATCCTCTTCAACTCCGGATAACAACTGCAGCCTACATCTATTTGAACCTCTTCCCTTCCCCCTCCCCCTCCCTACGTACACACTTCCCTAAATTGATGATACCTAGATATCTCAAAATGCGCCCCATCAGCGGATCCCTACTTTGAGTCAAGCTGTGCTACAAATGTCTTTTCTCCCCAGTTCTGTTCAGTACCTCCTCAGTAGTTACATAATCTACCCATCTAATCTTCAGCATTATTCTAAAGTGTCCCTTTTCAAAAACGTCTATTCTCTTCTTGTCTGAACTGTTTATCGTACACGTTTCACTTACACACAAGGCAACACATGCGACAACTTCAGAAAAGACTTCTGAACTCTTCAAGCTATATTCGATGCTAAAAAGTTACTCTTCGCAGGAACGCTTCTCTTAGCCTACATTTTATATGCTCTCTACTTCGGCTATTATCGGTTATTTTACTGCCCAAATAGCAAAACGATACCTACGTTCATCTACTAGTTTTAATGTCTAATGTGGTAGTCTGTGTCCCTCAGCATCGGCTGCTTTAATAAGACTACATTCCAATCCCCGTATTTTGCTTTCTTTGATGTTAATCTTATATTTTGTTCAAAAGACACTGTTCATTCCGTTTAATTGCTCTTCCAAGTGCTTTGCTGTCTCTGACAGAATTACAGTGTCACTGGTGAACCTCACAGGTTCTATCTCTTCCAATGAACTGTAATTCTTCCACCAAATTTTCTTTGCTTTTCTTTACTGCTTGTCCAAGGTACAGATTGACTAACATCGAGCATAAGCTACAATACTGTTTCATTCCCTTTTTAACCAGTGCTTCCTTTTCGTGTCCCTAGACTCTTATAACTGCTATCTGGTTTCTGTAGAAGTTGTACCTTTCGCTTCCCCCAATTTACTCTTGCTGAATGACCATATTATCACTCCTTAAAGGGACACACTGGTCACTCTGGAGCGCTATTGATGGAATAGAACTAGCGCAGAGCGGTCATATAAGACCCCACCGCTGCTTTAATAAATGGAAGGCAGGTTGTGTGTATGTGCCAATCAGTTGTGTGGAATCAGTGCAGTAAGATGGACTGATGTGGAGGCAAAATGATTTATACAGTCCAATCTAGCCACGTGACGAATGATGATGGTGATGATGATGATGATGAAATAATGAGGTCAATACAAACACCCAGACCCTGGGCAGAGAAAATCCCCAACCCGGCCGAGAATTCAACCCGGGACCCCGTGATCCAGTGGCAGCAACTAAAGCCACTAGACCACGAACTGCAGACAAAATGGCTGACAGGAGCAACCGTGTCCATAAACACACAGTTAATGACCATACCTCATCTCTTGCTGTCTCAATGAGGGCTGTCCATGTGTGGTACACTTTAACCACGGTGGCATGCGAACATTTTACAAACTTTGCTGTTTCGGTAATGCTTCCACCGTTGGCCTGAAAGACAATGATCACGCCCTTTCGGTCGTTACACTAATCGCTCTGTTTCCGCATTACCGCACTGTTTTCCGCGTCCCCCGAGACGTTTTATACACCCTCCACTGCTAGTGATGTCACCTGCCATCTTGAGTTTTTGTTGCATGTTGATATGGAACACAGGCAGTGATCACATTACTGGAACTGAACCGTGTGTTATCTGGTTGGTACTGGGACAGTGTAACCTGTTACCTATAACTAACGATTTAGCTAATTGCTAGCTGTTAGGGTAGCCCTAGCCCCTGTTAACAAGGCCAGTTGATGGTTGCAGGCTGCTGAGCCGCGTGTACAAGACGCAGTGGCTGCAGGAGCAGTACACGTGGCTGCAGAAGGCCGCAGAGACGCTGGTGTCGGCGATGCGACCGCTGTGGAGCGACGAAGCCTCAGCCGCAGGGGCCGAGGAGGAGACCCTTGGGCACCTGGCCGCCTGCACGCTCGACCAGGTGGCCGGCTCAGTGGTGGGCCGCAGCCTGCTGGCCGGCGGCGCCGACGGCGTCGGCTTCGTCAAGGACTACATGAGGGCCGTCCAGACGCTGCACGCCAGGGTACGTACCAGCAGGAGGCCGCCGTCTGCAGGGCAGGAACAGTTCTGACAAGCTAAAACTGTGAGTCGGACTGGGACTCGAACCCGGTACCTCGCCTTTTCCAGCCAAATACTCTTAACTCTTTCCTAAGTTTTATACTTCGCTGCTGAGCATCAAGTTGGTAAAAAGACGAGGGCTAATAGAAAACCTAGGGTAACATAAGAGATATTGAATTTAACTGATGAAAGTAGAAATTACAAAAATGCAGTAAATGAACCAGGCAAAAAGGAATACAAACGTCTCAAAAATGAGATCCACAGGAAGTGTAAAATGGCTAAGCAGGGATGGCTAGAGGACAAATGTAAGGATTTAGAGGCGTATATCACTAGGGGTAAGATAGATACTGCCTGCAGGAAAATTAAAGAGACCTTTGGAGAAAAGAGAACCACTTGTATGAATATCAAAAGCTCAGATGGAAGCCCAGTTCTAAGCAAAGAAGGGGAAGCAGAAAGGTGGAAGGAGTATATAGAGGGTCTATAGAAGGGCGAGGTTCTTGAGGACAATATTATGGAAGAGGAAGAGGATGTAATGAAGATGAAATGGGAGATATGATACTGCGTTAAGAGTTTGACAGAGCACTGAAACACCTAAGTCGAAACAAGGCCCCGGGGGTACACAACATTCCATTAGAACTACTGACAGCCTTGGGAGAGCCAGTCCTGACAAAACTCTACCTACTGGTGAGCAAGATATATGAGACAGGCGAAATACCGTCAGACTTCAAGCAGAATATAATAATTCCAATCCCAAAGAAAGCAGAGGCTGACATGTGAAAATTACCGACCTATCAGTTTAATAAGCCACGGCTGCAAAATACTAACACGAATTCTTTACAGACGAATGGAAAAACTGGTAGAAGCCGACCTCGGAGAAGATCAGTTTGAATTCCGTAGAAATGTTGGAACACGTGAGGCAATACTGACCCCACGACGTATGTTAGAAAATAGATTAAGGAAAGGTAAACCTACGTTTCTAGACTTAGAGAAAGCTTTTGACAATGTAGACTGGAATACTCTCTTTCAAATTCTGAAGGTGGCAGGGGTCAAATACAGGGAGCGAAAGGCTATTTTCAATTTGTAGAGAAACCAGAGGGCAGTTATGAGAGTCTAGCGGCATGAAAGGGAAGCAGTGGTTGGGAAGGGAGTGAGACAGAGTTGTAGCCTATCCCCGATGTTATTCAATCTGGATATTGAGCAAGCACTAAAGGAAATTCGGAGCAGGAATTAAAATCCACGGTGAGGGAATAAAAATTTTGAGGTTCGCGGATGACATTGTAATCCCATCAGAGACAGCAAAGGACCTGGAAGAGCAGCTGAACGGCATGGACAGTGTTTTGAAAGGAGGATATAAGATGAACATCAATAAAAACGAAACGGGGATTATGGAATGTAGTCGAATTAAATCGGGTGATGCCGAGGAAATTAGATTAGGAAGTGAGACACTTCAAGTGGGTAATGAGTTTTGCTATTTGGGGAGCAAAGTAAATGATGATGGTCGAAGTAGAGAGGATATAAAATGTAGACTGGCAATGGCAAGGAAAGCATTTCTGAAGAAGAGGAATTTGTTTACATCAAGTACAGATTTAAGTGTCAGGTAGTCGTTTCTGAAAGTATTTGTATGGAGTGTAGCCATGTATGGATGTGAAACGTAGACGACAAATAGTTTGGACAACAAGAGAATAGAAGCTGTCGAAACGTGGTGCCACATAAGAATGCTGAAAATTAGATGTGTAAATCACCTAACTAATGAGGAGGTATTGAATAGAATTGGGGAGAAGAGAAATTTGTGGCACAACTTGACTAGAAGAAGGGATCGGTTGGTAGGACATATTCTGAGGCATCAAGGAATCACCAATTTAGTATTGGAGGGCAGCGTGGAGGGTAAAAACCGTAGAGGGAGACCAAGAGATGAATACACTAAACAGATTCAGGAGGATGTAGGTTGCAGTTGGTACTGGGAGATGAAGAAGCTTGTACAGGATAGAGTAGTATGGAGAGCTGCATCAGACCAGTCTCTGGACTGAAGACCACAACAACAACATACTTTGCAGAAGTTGTGTTGCAACTACCTCCACAGTTGAATGAGTTATCTAGTCAGGACTCACGATCCACCGTCATATCTTCACTCCACCAGTACCTCTCTCCTACATTTCATATTTCTCAGATGTTAAGTTGCAACTACGTCCACATTCGAATGGTTGGCAGCTCTCTGAGGTCTCTGGCTATACACCATAATAAAAAGCTGAGTGAAGTTGAAAATGTTTCACACAATATCTGAACAGACCTAATGACGGAAAATGACAAAGAACTAAGAAGGAAAAAGTAAAAATGGTTGGCGTCGCTGCCTTCTGAGTGGCAGGATTCGGGCTTGGTTCCCGGTACCTCTTTATGGGTTTTCTGAGGTACGGTGTCTGTAACGGTGTCTAGCCTTGTGAGGCTAAATGAGGGGCTGTTTCAATAAAGAAGCAGCGGAATTACCGGGATTCACCTACTATCAATAGGAGTTGGAGCGGTTGGCGACGGGCTGATCACGTGTCGCACGGTCATACATTACTCCGCGTACCGCCATGTGAGCAGCAGTCAGCCCGTCGGACAGGCCTAATACCTAGTCCCCAAGTGGTGTTTACGTTTACACTTACGTTCCCCTGCATGATGGGGCATAGGCGAGGTTGTGATTTTGAGTCCCTGTAAGGTACAAATTTTTGATCTGCCATTAAGTTTCAAAACCGTGCAAAATTCGCAGCACAGTGGACGATTCATTATAGAAGATGTATCTTTCATAGCAATTATTCATTGGGTGTTTGATACCAGGCTCGAGACAAAATTTATGTTTTCGTATCGTGAATAGCCTTTCAGTATCAACACCCATTATAGTCTGTTTCCACATCCAATACAGTCTTGCGCGAAGGGCGTTCAATAAGTGATGCAAGACATTTTTTTCTCGGCCAGTTTTGGTTGAAAAAATTTAGAACTTGTTGTGGGACATCTTGGAATATTCCTCGTTCAGCACGTATAGATTCATGAAGTTGCGATAGTTGGCGCATTGAGTTTCTTTTGGCGGAAACCCAAAGCATCGACGATATTCATAGGTGTTTGCAGAATGTCTAAGGGGACCTGGCAGTGAACAGGAGCACGGTGAGTCGTTGGACGAGGCGCTCATCACCATATCAACGAGGTCGCGCAAACCTGTGTGATCTCCAGTGCGACGGTCAGCTGCATAGATCTGTGACTCCTGAAATGTTGGAACGTGCGGTCACAATCATTCGGTCGACGAATCACAGTCAAACACCTCACTTCACAACTGGACGTCTCTTTTGGTACTGTTCACATACTCGTCCACCAGTTGGGGTACTCAGAGGAGTTTGCCCGTTGGGTTCCTCAACGCTTACAAAACACCACAAATAGCAACGAAGGACTATCTGTGTGGAATGACTTGCGCGTTACGAGGGTGATGATGGGAGGTTATTGATGCTGTAAGCCGCTGGTTGTGATGTAGACCGGGCAGACACAACCGTGCGGACGTACAGGCCTTCTCAGTAAGGTGGCGTAAGGCCGTCGCGTTACACGAAGATTGTATCGAAAATTGGAATTTTGTAGCCAGAAGAGTGGGAAATAATATGGCTTATTGGAATCTTGAATAGAATCAATCCGCTTTCAGATAAAAATTTGTTGCATCACTTATCGGAACGCTCCTCAAATTAGAGTCTTGCTATGTAACTGGTCATGCAGCATGTCTAGATAATCATTCGCGTAACTGTAATACTGCACATTGGATATGTAGTGATAGGGAAGCAGTAACATTACTATATAGCTGTCAAAATCGTGGAAGGTTCTCTGTCGTGCTTCGCTACCCGCCTGAGACCCTACCGGTACTCAGGCTTCAGTCGGTAGGTACTTGAAACAAAGTGAAGAACGGTACACCAGACAATACGACAGTTCTAGACTTCTCATTCTTAGTATTTCTCGACATCATCTTATCTTTCAACAAGCTAATTAGTAGAATGGCTTTTGCAATTTACTTATAAATATTTATTCATTTATCACTTTTGTGTCGTCATGTTGACTTGACGTTGCTCTTCCAGGCTAAACATTCATTAATCTGATCTTAGGTACGTTACTTCCCGCGGCTGTTAGTAACTCTCGCAAGACGTCAGTGTGATAAGACATTTGCCGGCCAATTCAAGACGCCGCAAATGCTTACCGTGTTAGGGAGACGAATACACCAGATTATTTTTCACGGGAATCTACGGTGAACGTCACCCACGTCCCTCTCAACTCATCCCATGGCTTCGTAAAAGGGCTGGACTAGAGCGTAAGTTTGATGACAGTAGTAACAGAAACAGAACGCATAGTAATCATTCGCCACGCTTCACAGGAATTTCCTCACAGTGACTGTTACTCCCCAGAGAGATCAGCACGCCGCCCGCTTACCTGCAGATATGACCTTGTCAGCTACAAGGGTTCCATGAGTGGATGAGAAAGCTATCATATTCCGATATCTCCAACACGGAGTGAATTGGGCGTTAAACAGCTTAAGGTCTTTAGAAACGACCAAGCGGGTTTTGAAAGTCAGTAGGGCGAAAAAGAATCGAGCAGAAACATCAAATTTATTTTTATTTACTTGTTTACACGTCAAGTTCCGTAGGACCAAATTGAGGAGCAAATCTCCAAGGTCATGGAATGTGTCAGTACATGAGATTACAACATAAAAGTAATAACAGATAAAAATAAATGTTCATGAACATGAAAAAAGTCAGTCCATAAGTTTAAGTAAACGCTACAAGAAATTCAATAAAAATCAGCTTAATTTTTCAAGGAACTGCTCGACAGAATAATGTATTATCTGATCAAAAGCATCCTGATACATATTAGTGGACATTAGTTCGGGTGGAGTTCTCCCATCGGCTTCATGACGCCTTCAACTCTGCTAGGTACAGTGAGTTGTCTGAATGTCTCTCGAGGAATGCTATTCTTCCATCAAGAAAGGAAACAAGAGTAGGTGGTGATGTTGACGCTGCGGTCTGGAGGTAAGTTGACGTTCTAATCAGCACCACAGGTGTTCCATCGAGTTCAGGTCTCGTCTTGGAAGGCGAGATCATTTCATTAATTTTACTGTCCACAAATCATTGCCTTACTTTACAGATGCTGCTTTCTGACAAGGTGCCTTGTCATGCTTACACAATGATCATCTCTCAAATGCTTGTTCGTACTCTACCTCCTTTACCACTACCTTAAGCGGTGCATGGACACTACACTTCAAACAAGTAATCTCCCGCACCATATCACCACTTCCCCCGTAAACAACACATGATGGCAGCTAACGTTCGCCAGGCATTCACCAAACCCAGTCCCTTCAATCGGATTGCTACAATGTATAACTTGATTCATCACTGCAAAACACTGGTTTCCAGTCATCCACAGTCCAGTGCCGTCTCTCTTTACACCACCTCAAGCTTCGCTTAGCACTGACTAAGGAAATGTGTGGCTTATGAGGAGCTGCTCGACCATTGTGTCCCAAACTCCCTACGCACTGTCATGGTGTTAGCTGGACTGCTGCTGACACTCTGGAACTCACGAGTGATCCCTTGCGCTAATTTCATGCGATTTTTTGCAGTCGTTCTTCGCAATGCTCGACTGGCCCTTTCCGTCAGAGGGGTGAGATCTGCCTGGTTTTGATTTAGATGTGGTTGTTCCTTCGCGTCTTTGCTTCACAAGCACTTCACCAACAGCCGGCATGGGCAGATTTAGCGGGACGACATTGTTCCTGATAGATTTGTTACTCAGTGAAAATCCAATGGCCACTCTCTTGACCGATCCATTCCATTGTTACCGCCTCTCTACCGACTACACAATACTCCCCGCCTCCTTTTATACTGCCTAGTGAAAAATTGTTCATTACATTGGCCGGCCGGAGTGACCGAGCGGTTCTAGACGCCACAATCTGGAACCGCGCGACCGCTACGGTCGCAGGTTCGAATTCTGCCTCGAGCATGGCTGTGTGTGATGTCCTTAGGTTAGTTAGGTTTAAGTAGTTCTAAGTTCTAGGAGACTGATGACCATAGATGTTAAGTCCCATAGTGCTCAAAGCCATTTTTCATTACATTAGGATGTCCGGATACTTTTGATCAGATACTGTAGATTAGGAATGAGAGAAGACTTGCAAACAGTTTTGACTATTGTCAGAAATTGGGTATGCGCTCGACCAGCAGTTACGGAACCGAATCTACTACCTCTAGGAATGGTGAACGAGATGGCAGTGAAACCATTTTAAGCCCCTGGTATAGTACATACAACTGATTTTCTGCCGTTTCCCCTAAATGTTAAATAATCGTGAAGGAACAGAAACAAGGTATATATCGAATACAGAAGTCAATGTTTGCGGTCTACAAAGCACAGTGTATAGAATGATAATATATCGAAATAGCCAAATTGAACACTAAGCAGCTGTAAAAGTGATACATGAGTATCAGTGACTTCATACGCCAAAGTATTAACTACAGGAGATAAAGAATTTTCAGACGCAGGCCAAAAAGAAGAAATAACAGTATTAAAAGTATTACTCACGCGAATGAAGACAAATTTGAAACAATTAGGTAAGCAAAAGCTGTAATAAGCCAATACTTAAATGGGAAAATGTTAGAATACGAGCTATTTACAGTTCTACAGAGATTCGGTAGATCCATAAATGCATGAAGAAGGAATAAATTTATTGAATTTGAATGGAAATATTGTTTGGTAATATAAACATTTAAACAAAAAATCGGTCTTTTTCGTAGTTGTAGAAGGATTGCTTTGTCACATATTGGCTACACAGTTTACTCAAAGTTAGAGGCAATGAACTTGGTAAGATAGCTGTGCCCCACATAAGAGAAGGAGTTCCATAGGTAACACGACAGCACTGAAACAACTAAACTAGACAACATTATGAATATAACGAAGAATCTTTAATTTGTAGAGTATGTACAAGAATTTCAACAAGTCAAGACAAGAAAACTTATCAACATTCTGTTCAACAAGATAACTGCTAATGTAATCTTATTAAACGTGTGAATTTTATCGCCAGTACAGCGACAAAAATAATTTTCAATGTGCTTCATTACCATCGCATGATATGTCAACAAGATATATCTTAGAAATTTTTTATTAAGACGGAAGAGGATTGGCTTCTCGAGGAAGGGACTTCGAAATCTCTGATAAAAAGCTGCAAAAAGAATTCAAAATATCGGAAACAAATGGGAAAATAAACATTCTCACACTTAAGAAAATATAATCGTGTAGAAGAACGGGAGATTACCAATGATTATAAACCACAACAAAGAAGAAATATTGGACGACTAATGACAAGATGGAAAAGAAGAATTACTAAGAGCTTTGCGTGTATTTACGTACAGTGTAACGTTTCTTTCCGTGGAGGCATATAAAAGAGAGAGAAATATTTAATTTAATAAGAAATGCGTAATGTATGAATATGACTTTGGCTCTGGAATGACACATTACAAATACGATGGTACGATTTGGTTAACACTTTAAAACACACACACACACACACACACATTAAAATATTCAGTCTCTATTAATTTAGATCGAGTATTATATTCCTCCTATGTATCAGGCCCTGAAGGGTACTGATAATCACCATTGTTTGAAGGCTCGTTGACCGTAAAACACTTACTGTGATTGCCACGTAAAATGCGCAAACGAATATAAATCGGACTTCGTAAAAATAGATCTGTAAGCTCACTTCTAGGCAATAAAATACTTAAACGTCATGGCGAGTGAACTATCAGTCGCTTTGCCTTCAAACAACGTGAGCGAAATTTCCCGATACATCCATCTGTAGCACACAATTTCATTGACCTACTCAGTATTGCGATGTCAAAGGGTTATCTGCAATAAGTGCCTGGCACGTGATATTTAAGAATGGAAGTATTATTACATTCATCTGTAACACACAATTTCATTGACCTACTCAGTATTGCGATATCAAAGGGGTATCTGCAATAAGTGGCTGGCACGTGATATTTAAGGATGGAAGTATTATTATTTCATAAAAGAACAAATCATGAGTATCGGTAACATTACCTTTGACTGTACCAACGGCTCAAACAGAAGTAATTCACATTAAGAGGAAGTCACTGTTTCCTTAAAAGTTCATTTCATTCTCTAAGAAAAATGAATACGGATTTTCCATAGACATTGATTTCACCTATAGTCTCTGAATTTCCTTTAACACTTGTTCATTAGGCTTTTACATTACATATTACGCGTAACATAATAGTTTTTAATAGGTTTAAAGTTCTTCGCATTTTTCAGATACATTTTAGTAGCAGTGACAGATAGTAGTCTATTACTTTGTCAAGATTGTCTCGCATGCTTATTTACGAATTGTGGGCTACCGATTAGTCTAAGATGACTGATAGAGCTCGAGGTCTGCGTTGTTCGTGGCGAAGATTATTATCAACGACTCCATGTCATAGTTGACGCAACGTGTGGAAATTCCACAGGACTCCATCCCTGGTTAGGGTCTGATATAAGGAGCTGTGGCAGCAACTCTAGAGCCCGCACCTGCATATGGATCATTACAGTTTAGCAGATGCAACGTCAGCTGTCTCCACAGAGACAGCACGTCAGCGGAGTTTTCCCGTAGTGGAGATCTCCGCTACCTGCCCTAAGCCACCTGACAAACAATGATCCGTGCCGCCGGTGTGACTACCTTCAGCCAGCCAGCCACCCAGGTGAAGCAGTTATTAAAATGTTACTTTTCACTTGAAAATAAAATTTGTGAATGTCTAAAGTTTACTACGTAATTTCGTAAAACTGCTATCCTTATTTTGCCCTTTCAGTATAAATTCACCACCGATAGTATTTTAGCTGTTTAGTAGCCTGCATAAGCACTTCTAATAATTAGGAGATAGACAGGCAGTCAGTACCCTGAAAATTTTCATTAATTATTCGATTTGTATTTCACCGATC
This sequence comes from Schistocerca cancellata, assembly GCF_023864275.1. Classification (NCBI taxonomy): domain Eukaryota; kingdom Metazoa; phylum Arthropoda; class Insecta; order Orthoptera; family Acrididae; genus Schistocerca; species Schistocerca cancellata. The sequence goes on from NC_064631.1 coordinate 443,191,148, forward strand.
AAGTTGGTTCGGAAGTTCACAGCTTTGGCTATAAGTTTCTTCTCTATTAGATGTGTAACTACTTATCATGGAACAAGGCAGTTCTTTATGTTGCCAATGTTGCTTCTTTTGGTGCATTTTGGGCTCGTACTAGTCCCAAATGCTGTAATGTAAGTAGCAAACATTATAATACGCGGATTCCTATACTGTATAGGGTTTTATGTTTCAGGTTATGAACCCATTTCTGCTCGTGACTCCAATATTCAAGTTATCAAGTCTTGGTAGGGAACAAGTGAAACTGGCAAATTCCATGCATCAGTTCATCGATGACTCTGTAGAGAAAATGAAGAAACTACCATCAGACGAAAGTGAAAGCTGCGACTCTGGAGCTAGCTCAGCAGGAAGGTACGTACCTCAGTGCTCTGCTGCTACATAAATTGTGGGTTCCATCTCAAGCAAATAATATTCACGCGTACGTAGCTACTAGTTTCTGCTTTGCCTGATAATCTCTGTGGCACTGTAGTTTGCAGAGACGGTCAGCCAACGAAATTTGCTTCTCCACTGCAGACAAATGTGTCTTTCAAGAACTCTTACAAAAAATTGCAGGTAAAAATCTTCAATGAGACAACAATAGATTCTGTCGGTCACTTATCTTCACCTTACATAAGGCTTTATCTGTAGTGACAGCTTTTCCAGCCGTAAGACAAATTCTAAATTTTTTCCTAAAGAATTTTTCTTGTTAATTATTTCAATAGACTATAAAACGTGTTAATTGGCAAGACACCTACCTATTTCCTAGTTTAGTACCTTAGTTTCTGTAATCATTGTTCTTCCAGCTTATTGAGTTTTTCTAGATCTTCCTCTAAAATTTGGTCACTCGTCGGTAACGTCCAATACCAAATTAATTTATCCTCTACAGATAGAAAATATGGTCTACTAACTTTCTTCTCATTCAAATTAGGGCACGCCGTAGAGTTTTTATGCGTTGGATCTTTACATAGAGAATCATTGACGCTTGCTGGCCACTCCATAATTTAGTACGGCTACGAGTGGGTAGTAGAAAAATTACTCTCATTTTCATCAACTTTGTCATCTTGCTTACGAATACCGAAAACGAGAAAGTATTGCTTTTTAGCCCTGAGGACGACCTTCATTGTCTTCACTGAATTCTTTTCTCACTACGTTTACGTCGGTGTTAGTTCAAACAACAACGTAAATTCTCTAAACAGTTTAGTTGTAACTTACCAGCCTAAATAATCGAAACTTCCGTTCTGGAGTTTCCATTCACTAAAGATAGGGTGGTACGGTATTGTTTTGCTCATGCTGATTGCTTGTTCTTTATCAACAATGAAAAAACTATTTTTCAACAACGAAATGTACATAATACATTAATTTATGTGGACATTAACATTATATTACGTAGTCTTAACTGTAAAAGTTATCTTTAAATGTCCATGGGAAAATTATTTAAGTTGATAATAACTCAGGTTTTCACACTTACAACGCGGCAGAATTTATACGGGGTTTTATTAAATTGCATTTCCACTTGCAGCCACGTTTGATATACACTGCCTGACAAAATAAATGAAGCATGTAGAAGATATGATCGGATGTCAATATAAATGATTCGAGTTGCAAATCTCTGTAACAGATAACATGGCAACCAGAGTGCGATAATGTTGTTCGTGTCTAGTGTTGTTACCAGACCTGGTACGGTACAAAATGGTTCAAATGGCTCTGAGCACTATGGGACTTAACATCTGAGGTCATCAGTCCCCTAGAACTTAGAGCTACTTAAACCTAACTAACCTAAGGACATCACACACATCCATGCCCGAGGCAGGATTCGAACCTGCGACCGTAGCGGTCACGCGGTTCCAGACTGAAGTGCCTAGAACCGCACGGCCACACCGGCCGGCCTGGTAAGATACATAAGAGGCGTGAGATGTTGAGTGATCACCGTAAAATACACGGAGATGCTGTGCACTTGTATGAGACGGCATCATCAACCACTGGCAGTGCTTGAAACGATGCCTCACTGTGAATGTCCATTTGGCCAGCTGATGAAATCATCCAGTATGCAAGTTTGTGAGGCATTTGGGTGTGACAGCCACCTAATGATGAACCACATGAGAAAGTGAGCGCAGGTACTGGAATATCATTTCTGACCACCAATAGCGAGGATCGTGGAAATGTGTTTAAAACTCATCATAATCCCTTTAAATCTACGCCTGCCGTCCATGAACAAGTGATGGACACTATGTAACATTCCGAGTCATCCTGCACCATTGGTCAGAGACTTGCAGCAGCTGGACAATGGAATTACCGTCACAAACATAGATTACCATAAAAAACCAACAAAAAAGAGCTCCATTTCGAGGTTGTCATGACTGAGAATCAAGGATTACCGATTATTGGTGTCGCATTTTGTTGACTGATGTATCGCAGTTTTGCACTAAACTATAAGGCCATTATCTGCAATTATGGTGCTGATATGGAGAGAGATCCTATTCGTACAATGTTTTGGTGATGAAAAACGGAGTTATTGTGGTGTCATGGTTTGGGGTGTCATCGGATTGCATTCGAGGTCACAGCTGGCAGTGATTGAGGGTCTTATAGCATAACGGTACGTCATGGAGACCCTGTATTCCCATGTGTAACCTCTCATACTTCAGTATCATCGTGCTAGTTTTCAATAGAACGATGTTCGTCCTCACAGTGGATGTCTCTCTATGAATTGTAAGCCTGATGGAGAGGTATGCCCATTGTCAGGAGGATCTCTAGTATGTCCTCTATAGAATATATCTGGGACCTGCTCAGACAGAAACTCCGTCGCACTGGCAGAATCCAGGATAGCAAGGGCCAGTTACAACAGCTTTGGAGCAGCATGTCTCAGGAGAGGACACCCTTCCCAACGGAATCATTGCACGCATCCAGGCCGGGGAGACTATAATGTCATACTGATGAGTGTGATCATACTGCCATGTTCTTTCTAAAGTTGATTCAATTTTGTAATGACTATTTTCATTACAGAATTTGGCCGATTATAGACAACTTAGAACCTAAGACAACAGTGTTACATTTTTCTTCGTATCTTCCCAGAACTTTATCAGGCGTTGGCTGATAGTCTGCCTCTGTTCGTTTGACATCACCTTCTTAAGTTGTGGTTTTTGTTGTTGGATAGGAAATTTGACAGTGCTAATTAGTAGCCTGAAATTACCCCTTTATGCTGTCTTCTGTAACTTTAAGTTTTCTCAAATACTTTCTTGCCTCTTCGAGCCATCCCTTGGTGTTTTCTTTTAAATTAGACATTGTCATGTATTGTGTAAATACGTCTGTAAAACATTAATCTTCTGTTCCTTACTGTGTCTGTCACTGTTTCTATGTTCCTGGATAAATCTTCATTTCTCTTCTATTTCGTTCTTCTGTGATCTAAAATTTTTCTGAGCATTTCTTTCCTTTCCTTCTTCTCGTTCATCTGTTTTATTCAGTGTTAGGCACTTAGATCAGTATAGTTCTTCCGGTGTAATTACTGTTGTGCAGTGTTTAATTTTTTCATGGAATAATACTGATACTTTATTATATCAGTTTCATAGGAATTTTTATGCTAATTCCTAATTCTTAGAACTTTCTTTACTTGTGGTGTTATCTAATACACTTCACTGAATCCACTCTCCCAAATACCTTAACTTGTCAACCCTTTTCATGTTTCCATATTGTATTTTTATGCCTTTTTTTCTTGTGTTTGTGCTCAGTGTATTACGTTTTCCCATATAATATTTGTAATCGGGTTTTAGCTGCAATTCTGTGAAGTTTTCTTATCATTATCTTTTCATCATTTTTGTCCTTAGAAATTTTTCTCGTGTCATCTGCAAAAACGAGACATTTCACCTCAGATCTTCTTCTTCCTTTTTCTAGATGGATTCCTTCAATGTTTTTCTCTTGTAGTTCTTTATCCCAATCTCTCATGACCTTGTCTAGCATCAGATTCAAGAGAATAGATGAAAGCCCATAGCTTCGCCAAACAAGTTTTCTGAAGGTTTCAGAAATTGTTCCTAGAAATTTAACTTTTGCGCTTGTGTCTGTGAGTGTCTGTTCGACTAATTGTCTGGTGGTTTTACCGATACCTGCTTCTTCCAGTGTTAGGAATACTGTCTGTCTCTCTACAAATCTTAGACTTTCTTGAAATTAATGAATGTAACCACAGTATTAAGGTCCTACATTGTTCTGATCCTGAGGATTATTTAGTTAAAAATTTGCTCTGGGTCGACCTCTTTTTCTTAACCACGCTTTATACTCGCCAATTGTGTGTTCTGCTTGGTCTTCCATCTTATTCAATAGAGCTTTGGATATAATTCTGTAACTGCCTGGAAGCAGAGATATGCATAGGTAATATTTAGTATCTGTCCTGTCTACCTTCTTTCGTAGCGGATGGATTGTGGCTTGTTTCTTGTCATCCAGTATTCTTCCCTTCTCCTAGCAGTCTTTAATAACCTCGTAAATGGTTTCAGCTGCCCGATTGCCTCCCAGTTCCCACATCTCATCTATTATCCAGTTTTCAGATAGCGCTCTGTTGTTTTCCTACTAGCCATTGTATTGTTCAGTTTGATGCAGTGGTGGTTATTTTGAAGAGTGGTTTTGCTTTTGGGCCGGCTGAAAATTAGTCATCGTGTTGGTTCCTTGCAGTTTACAATATTTTTAGAGCATTTTTCTAGTAATTCACAGCTGTATTTGTTGTTGGCAGTCAATTTGCCTTTTCAGTCTTTGAAGTTAAGGCTCGCCGGTTTCTACACTGTTATTACTTCTTTGAAAACTTTGCCTCTAGAGTTGTTCTATCTGAAATATGTATCTATTTCCTCTAATCGTTTTTTGTCATATTTCTGTTTCTCTGTTCACATAATTTTTGACCTCTGCTTTCTAATCTCTATGAATGTGTTCCAGTCTTTTCCCTTTTTGCAGAAGTTCCACTTTATCCAAGCTATTATACTATGCTTTATTTTTTCGTCACATATCTCGTTTCACCATTTGTGTTTCCTTCTTCTTCATGGTCGTTCTAGTTCTCTCACCGTTTCTATCATTGCATCTCTGATCTTATCCCTGTACCCATCTCCTCTGTGTGAAGCTTTATAACGACTTCATTTATGTTGTTCTACAGAACTTTGTTTCAATCCTATGGACTTTTTTATTTTGGGGTTTGAGTTTTTAGGCCGAAATTTGATTTTGGTTTCTCTTAAGCAAATGATCTGAATCATTGCGTAGTCCTCCTTTGACTGGTACGTTCATCATTTCCCAATGTTTTTTTTTTTGTTATTGCCACTAGATTCAGAGGACATGATCCTAACTGTGTATTAGGAGATCAGGTCTTCTTTCTCCTTAGTAATTTTCTGAGAAAGATTGACTTGGTTTTAAGTCGAGTTGTCTACAGAAGTTGACGACCCTTTCTCCATTCTTACTGGTGCGTTTGTGTGCAGGAAAACTCCCTGCTGTTGTTTTGTAATGCTGTAATGGGAAAAATATTCAGTACATACGGAAAATTTTAGATATCCTCTCGTGGAGTGGAAGAATTCTGCTATTAAACAGTAATCACACAAGAGGCACAAAAGGATGATGCCCAGAGGGACACTAGCGAACATAGCCTTCTTTGGGCAAAGAAACACTGGTTTAAAACTGTAGACTACAGTACAGAAAGAAGTTGTCGTTAAAATAGGAAACTATAGAAGCGAACTACATATAGTGGGAAAAGTGAAACGGAAAAAATAAAGGTCGTATGTGGTGCAGAACAGCTTTAAATATTAAGTGACCAGATGAAGTATGTAATATTATGTAGAATTAATGTCTCATTCTTATGAGAAAGTGTAAAGAGAAAGCAGTGCATGTGTTGAAATATGCATACCTAATTAATACGATGGGGTAAGATGACCAGAGGATAAACATTACCAGGGACTGCAATGCTTGTAATAATGTAACAAAAATTATCAGTAACATTAAAAGTGGCTGATTTGTTGCTATAGCACAAAAAGTAAAATATTTCTACATGTATGTAGAAAACATGACTACCAGTTTAAATAAAGAGAGCAAGTGGGGTGATTTAAATAAAGTAAATGGTATTCGTTGGTAACTTCATATAATGTAAAATTATTGGGAATGTACTATCATTTTCAAAAAACTGCCAATAAATAAATTATTAAAGGCAACTATAGATCTAAGGTTGAAGTACATATTACTAGAAGCTACAATTAGTGCAGACGTATAATGCATGAAAGAGACATGGATAAATCTAAAATGGTGCACTAACAAAATTTAACTGAAATATAGCACTGTTCATATTTACTTACTTGTTCTGAAGCAGTACTTACAATATCTAAAGAGCTGAAACTGACCATAATTCTCTCTCTCATTGCATGATTAGAATAAAAAGACTTTGAATGGGAGCATATTGAAGCAAATATGATGAGAAATAAACTACATATGTCAAATAAAATAGAAATTATATTTTTAGAAACGACTGGAGAAGGTAACATCAACAGATTAGTTAACATAGATAGAGGTATCAAGTGACTAAATAGGACAATATCAAGCAAAAATTTTAAAAATAGAAATTTGATTGTTCCTTTACAAATGAGGATCCAAAATTATGGCACTACTGGAAAAATGTGTTATACAGATAACAGTGTCACTATCACAGAGAAAAACAGCTGAAATACCTAAAGTTTATTTCAGTGAATCCCCCATCAAGATAATTCTGACATGATTAGTTGATTGTCCTTTTTGAAACACAAACTATTTATTAGTGAGACTGTTTCTTTGCTCTGTTTATACATTATACATAATATCCTTGGCATCATCCAGGAAAGTGGCGAAATTGGACTGAGCAAAGGTTGGGAAATTGTACGGGCGCTGATAACCACGCAGTTGAGCGCCCCACAAAACCAAACATCATCATCATCATAATATCCTTGAAAGTTTTTGGAGACCTGTTTTCATCACTGACGAGCAATTTTTAATTAGTTGACTATTAATCTCATCATATCTCCTGGAAAAATTGTTTTAACGGAACTGATGCAATTGAAAACTCCATAACTTCTTTTTTTTTGTTGTATTAAAATCTGTTTTAGCAGCCCTTTGACAGCAAGTGATTAAACATAAGTTGTTCATTATTGGCAGAAATAGGTATTAAAAGTGCCTGTAATGTTTTTACGATCTGTAATAAAACCTCGTTTAGATTTACAGCAATTTTCTTGTGTTAAAGTGCGATGATCAGATGAGAAAGCTTAAAATTTTTCCCTGCAGTCTGTAATGTGATACAGCCATATAATCGTTAGTTGTATTTAACGTTTTATGTAGTTATCTTCAGTAGTTAATAATGTCCTGATATCACAGTGACTCCTATGTAACGTAATATTGAGTTCAATGTCTTACAGGTACACCTCTTCCTAGCCTTTTCAGGTGTCTCCATGGGGTCGGCATGTTATTGCAGGCTTGACAATATTAGTCGTAGTGTGTTGTTGGATAGAATTCCTGACGCCACTACTTCCCTCTATCTGCCTGCGTGTAGCTTTCGTATTCATAGGTGAGAAAATTTTATGAGTGTTTCTGTAACTTGCATGGAGGCGGGACGTGAGTAGTAGCATAGTGTTTATCTCGTCAGATGTGTACCCACATCCAGGTTAGTTGACACATCCATCCCTCATCGTTAATTCGCTGGGCGAATTTGATCCAGGGCCACTGCATATTCAATTTTTCCGGAAGTGGGTGTTTTAACGCATTCAACTGTCCCAGCAAGTCAGCGGATAAAATTCATAATTTTTGAAATAGAGAATCGTAGTCTCGTTTCAGAAACGAAGTAAACATTTAAAATTTCTTGAATGTTACTAAAAACAGATTTTCGTCATGGACCTCGAATGAAACACCTTTAATTTTCCTCCTACTGTATAGTAACTGAGTAAAGCATGAGAGTGAACAGATTGTATTGAAATATATACACGTACACTGGTGTCCAAAATTAAACGGAAATTTTGCAAGGTGCCGTTTATTTTGCCACAAAACAGTGAAACAGGTGATAGTAAAGTAGAATCAATGTAAAGAATACACAAGGTAACCAATTGCAATATGCATAACGGCACACAAATATGTTCTTCGTTTTTTTGCAACTTAACGGATTTGCACTCGCATTCTGACAACTGGTTATTGTCCTCAGTATGGAGTTTGACCACCTCTGGCATCAATAAAGGCCTGACAACGACGGGACGTGCTGTGAATGATGTCATCAATCTCATGTTGACGTTTCTCTTGCAGAGCTGCTCACAAGTCTTGGAGAGTGGATGGTGTATGTTTACATGATGCAACCCGTTTCCGTAGTGCATCTCAGACATTCTCAATGTGATTCAAATCGAGAGAGCGAGCAAGCCACGCCATGCGTGCAATATCTTCCGTTTCCAAAAAAAACTTCAACCACCCGTCTTCCATGAGATCGAGTATTATCGTCCATAAATACGAAGTCTGGGCCCACAACACCTCGCAATAACCGTGCATGAGATCCCAAGATCTTTCACCTTTCCTAATTTTTCCACTGTCTGTATTGCACTTTCGTACGAGTTTGACTGTTCTCTACACCTACTGTTTCAGAAACGTCTTCCTCTTTTGTACGTCAATACTTAAATACTACTAGCTACTTTAGCAAAAGAATTTTCTTTACACTTGCGTCAACCCTGCCCTGTTGCCTTCCCTTATGTTAATCTTTCTTCTTATTTAGTAAAATGCACTCATTTCGTCTACAGTTTCGATGTTACGCTACTCAGTATCCTACACATCCCTATGATTTCCGTATCGGGAAGAAGGGAGATTAAAATCTCTCTATAACTTTCAAAATTTAGGTTTTTGTGATTTATCTGAATCACTTTAGAAAGAGAAATTGATAGCAAGATTATTTCTTAAGGAACACATCATTGTCACTTGCTTTCCATTCACTTTGGTTGGGTGTAAACAAAATTTGTTTTAACGTACCACAGTAGTGTACTTCAAGTCCAGACAAATACATTCATGTGGGTCTCTTGTGGTCCATCAGACCGGGAAAGAGCTTCAAATTGACCCATAAAAGCTACTTAAGCTATAGAGCTTGCGCACTTCGCGATATTTTAGGTAAAATCCTTCCTTGGTTATCAAAGACTAATCGTCTTTTAACTACTGTGCTCGTATGGTTTATGTTTTGATCTAACTGTAATTGCCGCGTGGAGTTAGCCGAGCGGTCTAGGCGCTGCAGTCATGGACTGTGCGGCTGGTCGTGGCAGAGGTTCGAGTCCTCCCTCGGGCATAGGTGTGTGTGTTTGTCATTAGGATAATTTAGGTTAAGTGGTGTGTAAGCTTAGGCACTGATGACTTTAGCAGTTAAGTCCCATAAGATTTCACACACATTTGAAAATTTTTAACTGTAATTATAAAATACTTTCCGCATAACACGTACAAAAAACTCTTTTCTTTGATTATTCTCAGGATTTAAATTAATAACGTTAACGAAATAGCCGACTAAGCCGGAGGCGTCAGAGAGCGAGGGTATATAGAAAATATCGCACTAAGCGCATGCGCTGAAGCATAGGTGGCTTTCGTAGGCCGATTAGAGATTGTGTCCCAGCTAGTGTCAAACATCAAACTGTTTGTCACAGCTCCTCCCACATCACTGTTGTACATTGTAAACAGCTATCGTATACTTTCCTGTACAGATCATTACGTGAATTGTTTTTTCTTAAAGAATATTCTGTAACATGTATTATATCGTCCTCATTCAACAGAACTTCTAAGCGTTTCTTACTTTATGCCAAAACGGCTATGTTACCTGCAATTCTTATCATATGCAAATTTTTCTTCTTCTTACGGAATCCTCTTGCACCGCTTTCATCGCAGTAATAGTGGCGACCAGCTACAACCTTCATCATACCTTTCTTCAGACCAAATCCGCCTTTCTTGATTTCAACTTTTACTAGTGAACCTTGTAACGCTTTGCACTTGCTAAATACACTAAAGTGCCAAATAAAATGGTATAGGCATGCGTATTTAAATACAGAGATATCTACACAGGTAGAATACGGCACAGCGGTCGGCAACGCCTTTATAAGACAACGAGTGTCTGGCGCAGTTGTTAGACTGGTTATTGCTGCTACAATGACAGATTATCAAGATTTAAGTGACTTTGAACGTGGTTTTATACTCAGCGCATAAGCGATGGGACACAACATCTCCGAGGCATCGATGAAGTGGGGATTTTCCCGTACGAGCATTGCACGAGTATACCGTGAATATTAGAAATCCGGTAAAACATCAAATCTCCGACATTGTTGCGGACGAAAAAAGATCCTGCAAGAATGGAACCAACGACGACTGAAGAGAATCTTTCAACGTGACTCGCAAGTTGCTGCAGATTTCAATGCTGGTCCATCAATCAGTGTCAGCGAGCGAACAATTCGACTAAACACCATCGATATGGGTTTACGGAGCCGAAATCCCACTCGTGACGCACGACATATTTTTTTACGCCTTGTGTGGGCCCGTCAACATCTTCATTGGACTGCTGATGACTGGAAACATGTTGCCTGGTCGGACAAGTCTCGTTTCAAATTGTATCGAGCGGATGTGTACGAGTAAGAAGGTAACCTCTTGACTCCATGGACCCTGCATGTCAGCAGGAGACTGTTCAACCTGGTGGAGGCTCTGTAATGGTGTGGGGCCTGTGCAGCTGGAATAATATGAGACCCCTGATACGTCTAGATACGACTCTGACAGGTTACACGTATGTAAGCATCCTGCCTGTTTGACCACCTGCATCCATTCATGTCCATTGTGCATTCCGGTGGATTTGGAGAATTCCAGCAGGACACTGCGACACCACACTGATCCAGAATTGGTACAGAGTGGCTCCAGGAACACTCTTCTGAGTTTAGGCACTTCCGGTGGCCACCAAACTCCCCAGATATGACCATTATTGAGCATATCTGGGATGCCTTGCAACGAGTTGTTCAGAAGAGATCTCCACCCCTTCGCACTCTTACAGATTTATGGACAGCCCTGCAGGATTCATGGTGTCAATTCCCTCCAGCATTACCTCAGACATTAGTCAAGTCCATGCCACGTCGTGTTGCGGCACTTCTGCGTGCTCACGGGGTCCCTATAGAATATTAAGCAGATGTAGCTGTTTCTTTGGCTCTTCAGTGTATGTACAGGAATTGGATACACCTCCTAAACTAATTTCTAATCCCTGTCCCTGGGCATCACCTCCTCCACCCTTTCTTTGTCCGTTCCCTCCCCTGCCCCCTCTGTCCATCTCCTCTTCTCCCCTCGCTCTGGCTTTGGACCTTGTTTGCTGGTATTGAAAACGAAAGGTTGATTGGCAATCGAAGTCGATTAATATGGATGTATAAATCAGCTGGGATCATGGTTACACGGGGTATGAGAGAGAAATGTCCAGCTGCTGACTCTGAGGATAGTGGTCCGCCCCCTTAGCTGAGTGGTCAGCGCGTCTGCCTACTATGCTGAGGGACTAGGTTCGATTCCTAGCCGGGTCGGAGATTTCCTCCGCCTGGGATTCAGTGTGGCCTCGTCCTCATCAACGTATCGTCATCGTCGGGACATAAGTAGCCCAATGTGGCTTCAACTGAAAAGACCGACATCCGAACATCCCCGCGTGGGAACTCGCGGTCGTCAGTGACACACGATCGTTTTACTTCCCTTTTCTGTGAGGATAGTAATTTCAATCGACAGCATTTCGCAATGTTTTAATTTGCCAGTGTGTAAGATTACATAGTTTCGAACGATTCAGATTCCTTACGGGTATTCTAATCACTAACGGATAAGTCATGAATACAACTTTCCTGTTTTCTGTAAAACCGACAGCAAGGAAGAAAACAAACTAGCTCACTGTTATTTACACAGTTTTTGCTTAAAATCACAAAGACAGAGAAAGAATATGTATGGGAGAAACAATTTGTGTAGTATTTTACATGTCTAGCTATCGTAGTTAGAACCGATTACGAGAAAGAAGACGAAGCTGCACATTTTCAACGCACAGCGTAACAATTTCTTTCTCGCAACAATTTAAACAGAAAACTTGTACATTGGCGTTAAAAAAATGTATTTCCTGTGGCTGACTGAATGTTTCTTTCGTCTCGTCTAAAAATTTGAAGCAGATCGCTCACTAATTTTTCAACATATTTTCTTACAACAATCCCTTTCACGCACACACACACACACACACACACACACACATATATATATATATATATATATATATATATATATATATATATATATATATATATATATATGTACAGGGTGTTTCAAAAATGACCGGTATATTTGAAACGGCAATAAAAACTAAACGAGCAGCGATAGAAATACACCGTTTGTTGCAATATGCTTGGGACAACAGTACATTTTCAGGCGGACAAACTTTCGAAATTACAGTAGTTACAATTTTCAACAACAGATGGCGCTGCAAGTGATGTGAAAGAGATAGAAGACAACGCAGTCTGTGGGTGCGCCATTCTGTACGTCGTCTTTCTGCTGTAAGCGTGTGCTGTTCACAACGTGCAAGTGTGCTGTGGACAACATGGTTTATTCCTTAGAACAGAGGATTTTTCTGGTGTTGGAATTCCACCGCCTAGAACACAGTGTTGTTGCAACAAGACGAAGTTTTCAACGGAGGTTTAATGTAACCAAAGGATATGTACAATAAAGGATCTGTTTGAAAAAATTTCAACGGACTGGGAACGTGACGGATGAACGTGCTGGAAAGGTAGGGCGACCACGTACGGCAACCACAGAGGGCAACACGCAGCTAGTGCAGCAGGTGATCCAACAGCGGCCTCGGGTTTCCGTTCGCCGTGTTGCAGCTGCGGTCCAAATTACGCCAACGTCCACGTATCATCTCATGCGCCAGAGTTTACACCTCTATCCATACAAAATTCAAACGCGGCAACCCCTCAGCGCCGCTACCATTGCTGCACGAGAGACATTCGCTAACGATATAGTGCACAGGATTGATGACGGCGACATGCATGTGGGCAGCATTTGGTTTACTGACGAAGCTTATTTTTACCTGGACGGCTTCGTCAATAAACAGAACTGGCGCATATGGGGAACCGAAAAGCCCCATGTTGCAGTCCCATCGTCCCTGCATCCTCAAAAAGTACTGGTCTGGGCCGCCATTTCTTCCAAAGGAACCACTGGCCCATTTTTCAGATCCGAAACGATTACTGCATCACGCTATCTGGACATTCTTCGTGAATTTGTGGCGGTACAAACTGCCTTAGACGACAGTGCGAACACCTCGTGGTTTATGCTGATGGTGCCCGGCCACATCGCACGGCCGACGTCTTTAATTTTCTGAATGAATATTTCGATGATCGTATGATTGCTTTGGGCTATCCGAAACATACAGGAGGCGGCGTGGATTGGCCTCCCTATTCGCCAGACATGAACCCCTGTGACTTCTTTCTGTGGGGACACTTGAAAGACCAGGTGTACCGCCAGAATCCAGAAACAATTGAACAGCTGAAGCAGTACATCTCATCTGCATGTGAAGCCATTCCGCCAGACACGTTGTCAAAGGTTTCGGGTAATTTCATTCAGAGACTACGCCATATTAGTGCTACGCATGGTGGCTATGTGGAAAATATCGTACTATAGAGTTTCCCAGACCGCAGCGCCATCTGTTGTTGACAATTGTAACTACTGTAATTTCGAAAGTTTGTCTGCCTGAAAATGTACTGTTGTCCCAAGCATATTGCAACAAACGGTGTATTTCTATCGCTGCTCGTTTAGTTTTTATTACCGTTTCAAATATACCGGTCATTTTTGAAACACCCTATATATATATATATATATATATATATATATATATATATATATATATATGTGTGTGTGTGTGTGTGTGTGTGTGTGTGTGTGTGAAAGAGACATGTAGAAATGTTCTTGAGCGATTGGTTTCGAAATTTTAGACGAAAATATGTAGCCTATTTCCTTCTGAACGTTTATTAGAGTACCGCGTACAAGTGCGAGGTAAACAGGTGAAGAACATTTCGAGGCTTTTGCTAAAAACTTTTGGAAGGTGGCTATCAAGACCCGTCAAGTAATGTATAAAATAAAAGCAGCTGATGGTCAAATATGCATTTTATACATTTTGCTAAAAACGCTTCTATATTATATATTTTAAAAAATATGACCTGTGTCCGTCCGAAAGTTTATTACTGCATCGTGTAAAAATTTCATGTACATCGGTCAAATACTTCTCGAGATTTTTGGTATACAGGCTTAAACCACGATTTATCTTTATATAGTAGTACGGATTATTTCGAATTGCTAGTGTGTCTCCGTATTGGAACCGATTTGACTCAGCGTTTTTGTAGCACGGCACTGGTTGGTGCGCTGCGCAGGTTGCCAGGCTCGGCGCTGGAGGCGCTGCTGGAGCTGACGCAAGACCGGCGCCTGCTGCGGGAGGAGATCGCCACGCTGCTGCTGGCCGGACAGGACACCACGGCCACCGCCATCTGCTTCGCGCTCCAGCTGCTCGCCCTCCACCCAGAGGTTAGCCAGCCACTCTTCTCTCAGCGCTGCCAAACAACAGCCTTAAAACGTTAAGGCACGATTCTTCACGGTTGTTGTTGCTGTTGTCTTCAGTCCTGAGACTGGTTTGATGCAGCTCTCAATGATACTCTATCCTGTGCAAGCTTCTTCAACTCCCAGTACCTACTGCAACCTACATCCTTCTGAATTTGCTTAGTGTACTCATCTCTTGGTCTCCCTCTATGATTTTTACCCTCCACGCTGCCCTCCAATACTAAACTGGTAATCCCTTGATGCCTCAGAATATGTCCTACCAACCGATTCCTTATTCTAGTCAAGTTGTGCCACAAATTTCCCTTCTCCCCAATTCTATTCAATACCTCTTCATTAGTTGTGTGATCTACCCGTCTACTCTTCAGCATTCTTGTGTAGCACCACATTTAGAAAGCTTCTATTCTCTTCTTGTCCAAACTATTTATCGTCCACGTTTCACTTCCATACATGGCTACACTCCATACAAATACTTTCAGATACGACTTCCTCACACTTAAATCTATACTCGATGTTAACAAATTTCTCTTCTTCAGAAACGCTTTTTTTGCCATTGCCAGTCTACATTTTATATCCTCTCTACTTCGACCGTCATCAGTTATTTTGCTCCCCAAATAGCAAAACTCATTTACTACTTTAAGTGCCTCATTTCCTAATCTAATTCCCTCAGCATCACCCGACTTAATTCGACTGCATTCCATTATCCTCGTTTTGCTTTTGTTGGTGTTCATCTTCTATCCTCCTTTCAAGACACTGTCCATTCCGCTCAAATGCTCTTCCGAGTCCTTTGCTGTCTCTCACAGAATTACAATGTCATCGGCGAACCTCAAAGTTTTTATTTCCTCTCACTGGATTTTAATACCGATTCCAAATTTTTCTTTTGTTTCCTTTACTGCTTGCTCAATATACAGATTGAATAACATCGGGGAGAGGCTGCAACCCTGTCTCACTCCCTTCCCAACCACTGCTTCCCTTTCGTGCCCCTCGACTCTTATAATTGCTATCTGGTTTCTGTACAAATTGTAAATAGCCTTTCGCTCCCTATATGTTACCCCTGCCACCTTCAGAATTTGAAATAGAGTATTCCAGTCAACATTTTCAAAAGCTTTCTCTAAGTCTACAAATGCTAGAAACGTTGGTTTGCCTTTCCTTAATCTTTCTTCAAGGTAAGTTGTAAGGTCAGTATTGCCTCCCGTGTTCCAACATTTCTACGGAATCCAAACTGATCTTCCCCGAGGTCGGCTTCTATCAGTGTTTCCATTCCTCTGTAAAGAATTCGCGTTAGTTATTTTGCAGCTGTGACTTATTAAACTCATAGTTCAGTAATTTTCAGATCAGTCAACACCTGCTTTCATTGGGATTGGAATTATTATAACCTTTTTGAAGTCTGAGGGTATTTAGCCTGTCTCATACATCTTGCTCACTAGATGGTACAGTTTTGTTAGGCCTGGCTCTCCCAAGGCTGTCCGTAGTTCTAATGGAATGTTCTCTACTCCTGGGGCCTTGTTTCGACTTAAGTAGTACTTCACGGTAGGATTGTCAAATTACAGGATATTTTCATTACTGCCTTGTGCTTTACTTAGAAAACGAAAGAAATACGGGGTGTATCAGACAGAATCATCCCATTTGGCACAACTACATTTCTGAAACTTATAAACATATACAATGAATTTTGTTTTTTAATGAACGGGAAACTCAAAATGTTTTTGTCATACCTTTGCATAGGTGTTCAATATATCCCCCTTGAGATGGGTGGCATATGTCAAAGCAGTATTGAAATTGTTCCCACACTGCAGGTAGCATGTGTTGAGTTACAACTTACACAGCTGCTGTTACGCGATATCTCAGTTCATTCATTGTTGGTAATGAAGGCACATAAACATTGTCTTTTGTAAACCCCCACGAGAAATAATCACATACAGTCAGGGCCAGTGACCTGGGAGGCCAGTAATGTAAGGCTGAATCATTTGGTGCAGTGCGATTGATCCATCATTCAGTAATCCTTTGATTTAAAAATTTCCGCACTTCCAGATGCCAGTTTGGCGGTGCTCCATTCTGTTGGTAAATGAAGTCGTTCGAATCACTCTCCAGTTGTGGAAAAAGGAAGTTCTCAATCATATCCTCACGAAACTGCATAAAACATATTAAATGTTGTAGAGTCCCTCGCATGTTATACAATTTCATGTGGTTGTTCCGTACCCCATATTCTCACATTACGACGGTTCACTTTTAAATGGAAGGTTGCCTCGTCACTAAACACTAAGCGTGAAAGAAAACTGTCATCCACCATCTTGCCAAGAACGAAATTGCAGAACTCCACACGTTGTTGTTTGTCACCTTCACGAAGAGCTTGCACTATCTAAATTTTTGATAGTTTCATGTATAAAGCGTCTACGCAAAAAACGGCTGTCTATCGTCAATAACGCGTTTTCATTCAGAGAAGCTGGTAAATTTCTCAATAGCGTTGTGCGAAAACAAAGTCTTCTTCGCTCCAGGGACTCCTATCTGAATTCATGGATAAACTGCTTCAGGGTATTCCTTTAATACGATCTGGTAGGGATGGAAAACACAGTATTCTAGAACGTCTTCTATACGCAGTCTCCTTTACATATCAGATATATTTCCCTAGAATTCTCCGAAGTCGACCATTCGCCTTCCCTGCAACCGACGTACTCATTCTGTTTCGTGTCGCTTTGTAATGTTCCTCCTAGATATTTTATCGACGTGTTCGCATATTATAGAATTGTTTCTTCTATTCAACTAATCATTAAATTTTTCTCAAGACATTTAAGCGTCATCTTTATCTTGATAATGATGGAAGCTGAATAAATTAATTAAAATTTGTGCCACAGCCAGGACTTGACCCTAGGTCTCTCTGCTTACTTTGCAGCACTGCTGACCATTACACCACTTCAACACTATGGCTAATGTTGCTGCTGAAATATCGCCTGAGGTACAGGATTTCACCATTAGGTCCAACACTAGCCGGTGCTATTCCAGTGCCGTGGAGCCCTGGCAATGGTGACTTTTTAGGATGAAAATAAGCTGAAGATATGAATTGAAGTTTGTGTTGGGTCGAGCAGTGGACTTCGGTAGTTCGTGCAGGGACGTTATTTCTAGTGCTGTGGTAGTGTAATGGTCAGCATTCCTGCCTAATAAGTAAGAAGATCAGGGTTCAAGTCCCGGTTGTAGCACAAATTTTAATTCATTTATTCAGCTTCCATCAGATTCTATTCTTCTCCGTTAATTTACTTTCTTCCACATTTGGAACAAGCTGCCGTTCATCAAACCAAATAAAACCACGGTCTAGTCAACTTGTATCCTCCTATAGTGAAAGACAATACTTTCCAATACACTACAGCATCAGCAGAAAATTGTCACAGATTTTTTCTCACCCTGTTAGTCTATATGAATAAAATGAGCGGTATTGTCGCACTTTCCTGGGATGTTCATGACGATACTTTTGTGACCAGTTATCTTCAGAAGAGGCTCAACATCACTGACCTACTGGTGGCTTTCCTGAGAGGTTTCAGTGACATGTTTTGACATCACTTCCACAGCCAAAAAAATATAAGAGAAACCCTTAGCAGTTCTTTGCAGTGGACCGAAATGTTCGACTGCACCAATTGCTTCAATTTTGGAGGAATAATGGGAAACACTGGAACATGGTGAGATACTGTCTCAAATGGCATACATGAAACTAAATCTCTAAGAATTCTCGTCTCTATCATAATGAAGTAACAGGTATCATGAAGCTTCTCCTAGTGCTTCTTAGGTCTAAGATATGCATAACTTAGATGAATACATCAAATCAACTTGTTAAATAGAGCATTAAGCATACATAAAACCCAATCCAAAGTACCAGGAGCCCTCTGTTTTAACAAAATATTATTGTTAATTGCATAATACTGCCTATATGCAATATTAGATTTGTCATTGATATTCAGTGTGAGTTCTCTAGCTGAGGGATGTTTATCCTGCTCCTTGGCAATACCCACCAGTATGCATGTGATGAAATTCTCAAAAGAAAACCTTTAAATACTAAAGACTAAAATTACTGTCATTGTGATCTTCCTTGATCCCACTACTCAATCCTGTAGACGATTCCGGGAGAACATCCACAATTACATTTTTCTTTGCAGTAAAGTAAATAATAGTAAAATCGAATTCATGTAACTATAATGCCCTTATGGCAAAATGTCCATGATTAAACTTAACACTCATCAAGAACTGCGAAGTTCTATTGTCTACATAAACCTTAGTCACTCGACCAAATTGATAGCAATAACTCAGACTCTCAATAGCTACGTTCACATTTTGTGAGCACTCATCACTAAAAGCAATAGTCATTTGACATAACACACCACCTTCTTAGAACTTCTGCTCCAGGACAGCCAGGACTGTCAGAACCCAAATCGAGTTCCTAACTTAAATCAGGATATGAGAAGAGAGGAGCATTTTAAAAAAAAGCTTGTTTCCCACCTTAAGATTCAGTTTGCCCTGTCCGCATCTCACAGAATATTCTCAGTCATTAGAACACGGAGACCTCGTGTAGCCAACATGCTTCAATTCAAGAAATGTTTGTAAAAATTTGACAAACACAAAAATGAACGAATTTTGTTTTTAGTCGAAGACACGGGAAAATCATGTATAGCTTCAACTACGTCTGGATCAGGATGAATGCCTGAAACAGTAACAATATGTCTGAATAACTTAACTGATCTTCTTCTAAATTCTGACTTTTCTATATTAACACTAGTGCCAAAATCTTCGTAGACAAATTGTAACCTAACACCTCATTTAGACTTTCCCAACTATTTTTTGCTGTCGATACATCATTAACATACGTTATGATTCTCTTCCTCAAATCAGCAGGCAAAACAGAGTTGAAGAGCTAAAGGCCAAGGCACAATCAGACTGAAAGATAAGTAATAAAAATTGATGACAAAAGCCATAACACACAAAAATGCAGCATACATTCAACATAAGTAGTACAATTCATTACGCCAGTAATTTTCTCTCAAGTTGATGGGTGACAGAAACTTTTGTAAAATTTTCTGTAATGTTAAGGGTCTACCAGTTTAGTGTATATTAATATTAAGCAGTGGTAATTGTTAGTTAAGAATATTTACAGGATCCATTGAATAAAATAAACGGTCTACTGAGTACAGAATGTGGACTAAGAGTAAATCGAAGAAAGATGAAAATAATGAGAAGTTATATAAATAAAGACAGTGAGAAACTTAACATCAGGATTGGCCATCAAGGAGTAGATGAATAGATTAAATCAAGGAATTCTGTTACGTGGGTAGTAAAATAGTCCATGATGGAGAGAGTGAGGAGGACATAAAATATAGACTAACACTGGTAAAAATGACATTCCAGGTTAAGAGAAATCTACTAGTATCAAACATGGGCCTTAATTTGAGGAAGAAAATACTGGAGAACAGCATTGTATGGTAGTGAAACATCGTCTTTGGGAAAATCAGAACATAAAGAGGATCGAAGTGTCTGAGATGTGGTGCCACAGATGGATGTTGAAAATTATGTGAGCTGATAAGGTAAGCAATGTGGAGATTCTCCACAGAATCCGTGAGGAAAGGAATATACGAAAAACACTGACAAGGAGAAGGGGCAGGATGGTAATACTTCTGTTAAGATATCAGGGAAAAGTCTTCGATGATATTAAAAGGAGCCACAGAAGGTGAAAGTGTGTATGAAGACAGAGATTGAATACACACAGCAAATAACTGAGGGCATAGACTGCAAGTGCTGCTCTGAGATTAAGAGGTTGACACAGTTTTTGACGTTGATGAGCAACAGTCATACAATAATTTTTAAGTGAAAATAGCACCCTTTGGCTTTATTGTTGTTTAATTACGACCCAGGTTTCGGCCTTTTATGCCATTTCCAAGTGATTGAGTTTATGTCATTAAGATATATTGAAGGACATGAGGCTCAAAACTGGCCATAAATTAAGAAGAATATTCGTTCCCCTTGAAGTGCCAAATGTAAAATCATCATCTTGTAAAAGGAATGATACAGGAGAGGAACTCCTGACGGAATGCATCAAACCAGTCAGAAGATTGATGGCTCACAAATAAAGTAGTAATCATCTGTTGAGAGTCCAGTACAAGCCTCACAGTCACCTTTCTTTGATGCCACCAGTATTCGATTTTTATATAAACTAACAGCGGGTTTTATGACAATCTCTTGTAATACTATCTAAGTTTCAGCTTCGACTCTGTCTTTATAAATTGATGGTATTGGACAAGGCTTACCAAAGAATTTTCTATTCTCCTTGACTTTAAATTGATAAGAAAAACATTTAGTAGTGCCCAGGTGTTCTGAAAATACTCAAGAATGACATCGTGACACAATAAGTCTTCCTTAAATGTTTCATCTGCTTCCTCAACACAAGAAACCTTGTCCTGATTTTCTTGCAAAGCGCATACACCCTTTTCACATTCCATCTGTGGAGTTGCTTGAGCATTATTCTCATTTCTACCAAATCCTGGAACATCTGACAACTCAGATCTGATGAGAAACTTGAGACGTTGTTTTAATTCTTTCAACTCATCGCAGGTTTATAAAATAACAATTTAATCGTAGGCTTTCTGTTCATCAAACTCACTTTCCTACAACTAAAATTCAACATCGGTTGGTGAATGGACAAAAAATTTGCTTCTACGCTTGCATGAGTCGCTGGTTTTGACACAAGAAAAGAACTCACAGAAAAATTGTATCCTTGACATTTAAATTCAACACTCACTTGTGTTTTCATCTCTACACTTTTTCTAATGATTTACCACTGACTTCATAGTTTCTTGTTCTCATTTGACAATACTTCCGTCACATCTCCATAATTTAGCATCTTTAATTGTTCAGATCCATTATTTAATACATTTGAAGCTACAGTATCACTACCATTTTTGTGACTACCATGACTGTGATCAAACTTCCTTTGGTTCCACTAGCCTCCTCATCTTCTTACATATACAGAATATTCCTGGCTGCCTCCTATTGCAATTACCATATATATTTCTGTGAGAATCAGTGTGCCCAGCTTCATAATCATGTTTCTGCTGCGGTCTGGAATGTGGACATTGAAACATATTTGTTTCTCTACTCCAGTGCGATAAGTCCCCACTACCATACTCAAACTCTTGTAGCAAACTCTTGAATGCTTTGAGATCATTTTTGCAACGTCTAGCGAGAGTAATTTGCTGCAAGCATGAGGGAATTTCATTAATCAGATTTGAATCAACTGAGCAGGATTATATAGATTATGTAGAAATTGATTTTTAAAAAACATATCTCGAAATAAATATGTAGAGTCCGTAAACTGAGAAGGTCTTGATTCCTTTAAGACGATGTACACAAGAATAAGTTATGAAAGTCTTCATACAAATCTCAATTTCTAGCCACTGTATACATGGATCAGGATCGCTCTCTAAATATCCGCAAATAAGTTCACTTTTGTGGTCATTAGGCCAAGTGGGAAGAAGAGAAAAATGAAACTGTTCTAATCAGGGCCGGCCCTGGTGGCCGTGCGGTTCTAGGCGCTGCAGTCCGGAGCCGCGGGACTGCTACGGTCGCAGGTTCGAATCCTGCCTCGGGCATGGTTGTGTGTGATGTCCTTAGGTTAGTTAGGTTTAAGTAGTTCTACGTTCTAGGGCACTGATGACCTTAGATGTTAAGTCCCATAGAGCTCAGAGCCAACCATTTTTTTTTTCCTAACCAGGTATGTCGATGAATGTTGTCTGATGTGTTATGCAAGACTTCGAGTTTATGTACCGATAGAAAATGGCTGTAATGAAACCTGGGCATTTCTTCAACATTCACATTTCCTGATTAAATTGTTCCCTAGTATGATAAGTCTGTCTCATCTCATAATCACATTCTGGTTCTGCCTCATCTTTGGCCTGTCATAGTCTTCAATGGACACTGACTTATTTCATAGCAATTATTCCTTACGAATCTGTCACAGAGTTGTTTTTCTGTCATAGAAACTCTCTATCCTGACTCATGGTCTGATTCCTATTTCCTCGTATTAATTTCATCCCGTAATTTCACCCTGACGTAACTGGTTGAGAATCACCAGCGCCAGCTAGCACTGTACTTCCTGAACTCCACTCAACATTAACAGACTGCTGGACTACAGCAACTCAAGTTCATTAACCTTGGCAAAATCCTTCTGCACCCTCTCCTCATCCCCTGATATTTCCTTTATCTCATTGAGTTTTAAAGCTCCATCAAGGCTGTTTGATTAGCTACCTGTTTCTTAACTTGATACAATCTTTCGTAGTTGCGATAGCATGTGATCTATTTGAAATTTCTGTTATACCTTTCGTCTGTTACTCACACAAACCATTTATATCCCCTTGAAATGTCTTATTCTGATCCTCCATGGCTTCCCTCAACTTAAATTGTCTTTATCCTACTACAAAAAGTTTGTTCTCAACAGTTATGGTCTTCACATCGTGTTCAAAATGTAGCGCTCGACTCGTTTTATTTGTGAGATCATTTAACTGACCCAAAATATCTCTCCTGACAGATTCAAATTTACCGTCCAAATTTTGGATTTGTTCTTTTAATTCTCACGTACTTGCCCTCCGCTCGCCATTTTTTCAGTTAGGCTACCTGTGCTAAACTTTTGTTCTTTGTGCTTATCCCTCGTCGTTTGTTAATCTGAAGCAAGATTGGAAATAAAATCATATTTACATCCTGATCACAATTAATTTCTGAGACTTGGATAACATTCTGCTGTTGACCTTGAATACAACCGGTAACAGAGGAAACAGAGTTTCACTCAGAACTTCAAGTTCACAGCTGCTAGTGCAGTAAAAAATCCACTGCCACCTGCTTCTGTTCCAACATGAGCACAACTTGTCTCCTGAGCTATAGCATCTCTGCTCCTACCAACAGTCTCCAACTGACTTCCTCATATTCTATTAGAATCACTATATATAGGGTGGTCCATTGATAGTGACCGGGCCAAATATCTCACGAAATAAGCATCAAACGAAAAAACTACAAAGAACGAAACTCGTCTAGCTTGAAGGGGGAAAACAGATGGCGCTATGGTTGGCCCGCTAGATGGCGCTGCCATATGTCAAACGGATATCAGCTGTGTTTTTTTTAAATAGGAACCCTCATTTTTATTACGTATTCGTGTAGTACGTAGAGAAATATGAATGTTTTAGTTGGATCACTTTCTTCGCTTTTTGATACATGGCGCTGTAATAGTCACAAACGTCAAACTACGTGGTATTACGTAGCATTCCGCCAGTGCGGACGGTATTTGCTACGTTATACATTACCCATGTTAAAACAGACCGTTCACCAATTGCGGAAAAGGTCGATATCGTATTGATGTACGGCTATTGTGATCAAAATGCCCAACTGGCGTGTGTTATGTATGCTGCTCGGTATCCTGGACATCATCCAAGTGTCCGGACCGTTCGCCGGATAGTTAGGTTATTTAAGGCATCAGGAAGTGTTCAGCCACATGTGAAACGTCAACCACAACCTGCAACAAATTATGATACCCATGTAGGTGTTTTAGCTGCTGTCCTGGCAAATCCGCACATCACTAGCAGACAAATTGCGCCAGAATCGGGAATCTCAAAAACCTCGGTGTTGAGAATGCTACATCAACATCGATTGCACTCTTACCATATTTCTATGCACCGGGAGTTGCATGGCGACGAATTTGAACGTCGTGTACAGTTCTGCCACTGGGCACAAGAGAAATTACGGGACGATGACAGATTTTTTGCACGCGTTCCATTTAGCGACGAAGCGTCATTCACCAACAGCGGTAACGTAAACCGCCATAATATGCACTATTGGACAACGGAAAATCCACGATGGCTGCGACAAGTGGAACATCAGCGACCTTGGCGGGTTAATGTATGGTGCGGCATTATGAGAGGAAGGTTTTATCGATGGCAATCTAAATGGTGAAATGTATGCTGATTTCCTAGGTAATGTTCTACCGACGTTACTACAAGATGTTTCACTGCACGACAGAATGGCGATGTACTTCCAACATGATGGATGTCCGGCACATAGCTCGCATGTGATTGAAGCGGTACTGAATAGCATATATCATGACGGGTGGATTGGTCGTCGAAGTACCATACCATGGCCCCCACATTCACTGGATCTGACGTCCCCGGATTTCGTTGAAGGATATTTGCCATCGTGATACACCGACAACGCCTGACAACATGCGTCAGCGCATTGTCAATGCATATGCGAACATTACTGATGGAGAACTACTCGCAGTTGAGAAGAACGTCGTTACACGTATTGCCAAATGCATTGAGGTTGACGGACATCATTTTGAGCATTTATTGCATTAATGTGGTATTTACAGATAATCACGCTGTAACAGCATGCGTTCTCAGAAATGATAAGTTCACAAAGGTACATGTATCTCATTGGAAAACCGAAATAAAATGTTCAAATGTACCTACGTTTTGTATTTTAATTTAAAAATACCTACCTGTTACCAACTGTTCGTCTTAAATTGTGAGCCATATGCTTGTGACTATTACAGCGCCATCTATCACAAAGTGCACTACACGAATATGTAATAAAAATGGGGGTTCCTATTTAAAAAAATTGCAGTTGATATCCGTTTGTCCTATGGCAGCGCCATCTAGCGGGCCAACCATAGCACCATCTGTTACCCCCTTCAAGCTAGACAAGTTTCGTTCTCTGTAGTTTTTTCGTTTGACGCTTATTTCGTGAGATATTTGACCCGGTCACGATCAATGGGCCACCCTCTATACCGTATTCACTCTCTTGACCTGCTGAAGAAACTGTACTTGATTGTGACAGAGACCTGGGTTTTTCATTTCTGTCAGCACCTCTAGCCATCCTACTACTCCCAGCCTCGCTCTGAATTGTAACATTTCTTCCCATCGTATCGCAAATGATTAGAGCAATGAATAATGAAACGGCTTCTTTCTCTATATCTCACTGCAACACACACAGATGAATCAGTGAGTTGGAAATGGGATCACGTACCAGAAAGTCAATTTTTCAGAAGACACAAAAAATTATTTTATTACACAACAATTTTAAGCATGTTATCGCGCAGCTGCTATGTAGCAGTTGGTCCCCGGGTGAAACATCACCATTACAACATTTTTAGCCATAGACTATGTTCAGTAATCAAGTTTTAATGAATTTGAGATGACCTATTTTCGAACCTGATGATGTTAATGAGGCAGGTGGCGTCCTATAGGTGGTGTCTGTTCTTTCGGACATGTCCGAACAGACATGAAACAATAGACACCATTTATATAACCAAGGTGATGACGGCCAATTGATCACTTCTGTGCGGATACACATCAAGCGCTAAGTTTTATGAGAGTCGGCGAAATGCCGCGAGTAATGAGAATAATGACCAAGGGACACTAATCAATAGTGTGTGGATACGTTGAAAAAAGGAGGCATGCTGGAGTAGTCTGTGCAGCTGCAAGTACGACTGTATCCAGATGATGTAGTGGTCACCGCATCTGCCAAACAGGCCAGAGATCCAGGTTCAAATCCCACTCTAGCACAAATTCTCAACTTTCCCCATTGATTTAAAGCAATGCCCCCTGGAAGCTCAAGTCATTAACTCCTCTGTGTCTCTAAATAGCGCCCTGTCTGCAGTGGAAGGATTGTGTTATGTTAGTACATATTAATAATTTTCATTACAGCAATAAAAGAGCGTGTTATGAGCATAAAGGTTTATTCATAATGTACAGTCACAGGCAGAATACAGAAAAGCAGATAATGGTGGGTGTGATTCATCTTTAGCTCGTCCGCCCTTCGCTTCCTACTGGCAGGTACTGTTATAAAATATTTTCTGCTCGTAAGGTATGTGTTGCAGAATTTTCATCATATCGTCTAGTTTCTTCGATTTTATTGGAACAGGTTGACTATACCCTTCTTTATAGGGACATTCCCCGTCTCTAATTTAGTACCGTTCTAAAGAGCACTTCTGTTGATGGTATATGTCCCTCTGTTATAGAACATTATGTATACAGATATAAAGATCAGTTATCTCTCGTGAACGTAGTCTGAAAAAAAGTGGTCACGACTCCTCCTCCAACTCATCGATTCAAATGTGTGACATGGATAACTGACAAGGAAGAAATTACCTGTTACATGGCCGCCAGATACTCCGTATAGTACCACAAAGGCAGAGACATATAACACCAGTATCAATCATTGTTCCTCAGAACCTAGCAATACATCAAATAATCGTGAATAAGACACTTCTTCAGAGTCAAAGTTAATCATAGACCTACAAAATGAATAGAACAGTAAATCACCAGAGCACCGATATTGCTCAAAAGCTTCATACAATCAGCACTGATGAGATGTATCACTCAAAAACTCAAAAGTCAGGACCCCAGAACAATTCACACCTCATCACAAAACACTCCTCGAACAATTCACAAAACAGGCAAAATAATTAAAAACGATTAATTCAAATGTATTTACCACCCAAAAAATGTACAAAATCAGCATTCAGTCCACTGTAGAAGATGTAATCCAAGTGGGTTGATCACTTTCCATTCACCGCCAAATTATGAATTTCTCTCCACTCCTAACTATGAATGTGATACTGACAGAAAAATCCCCTCTTCTAATCCACTGACGTAGAGCAACGTGCTGCAATAAGCTAAAAGAACAAAAAAAGACCTCTATCCAACAAAGCCAAACCACCTCATGATTGCAGATATATTTCATAACCACTGGAATAGTCAGTTTCTTATACCAGTAAACTAGTAATAGAATTCTCAAGCATAGATCCGACCCAGTAGCATACAGAAAACTCTGTGCGATATTTCAGGAAAGGAAAGCTACAGAAAACTTTCAGCTTTCACCATGGATTCCCGTACAACAATCTCCTTGACAAATTCAGTAAAATATATGTTCTGAACCAAGAGAATAAGATAACAATCTAAAGCATTTTTCAATTTATGTACACTCCAAAATAGCAAAAAATATCACAACATCCAAAGATTTTTCAAAAGAATAAATTGCCACATTAAGTCACATTTATCCATCTGTGTATTCATATACCACTTCCACTGTAATATCGTAATACATCCATCAAGTCGCTCAGCCTTCGTCTCATTCCACCTACGCAAAAGTGTTGAAATATACCGTGAAACCTCACTAAACATGGAAACTGACTTTATCATAAATGCACGTAAATTTCAGTTAGCAACTGACCTCCCATAGAAGGCAACTCCAATCTGTACTCACTCTACAGGAAAAGATTATGAACACAACTAATTTTGAATAACTAATTAGAGAGAACAATGACAAGCACACATATTAATCTTGTAAGACTAAGTGTGTTTCCATTCCGAAAAAAATTAGGTTAACATACGTTGCTAACACACAGCATCCAAAAACAATGTTTTCACCTCAGTCTACTGAATGTGAAGGCCTGTCTACTGAATCAATGCACAGATTAGGTATCACTCCTGTAGGACATCACACCATTCCCAAAAGACAGCAAAATAGTCAAACAATTGCGCATAATGTTCACACTATTTTTCAAAAATACTACGCTACGGCATTCGTCCTAATACGATTGACTAATTCAGTCTTAGAATAGCACTTATTTGTGAAAGGCAGTAAAGCGTGTACATTCTTCTTCGCTTAAAGCATTCAAGAAATATAATAAGTCATGAGGGCATGGTCACTTCAAATACGAAACACAATACACAAGCAGAAAAGGTTCAAGTTATGCAAACATTAGATCATGAAAAAAGACAGAATATGAAATCAAATGTTTAACTTACTTAGCAGTGAATCCTCATATCCCCATACCTTCATAGATGTAATGTAGAAAGCAGCCTACAGTTATATTCAAATGAAGTTTGAATCTAGTATTAAACTATTCACAGGATAATATTAGTCTATATCTGACCTAACACAGAGAGAAATATAAATTTACTACCTCAGTTTTACAAACACATAAAATAATTCTTAATCCTGTTACGTTCAGTAGCAATAATTACAAAACAAGCTCTGCAGTTTCCTTTCAACATCACGTAACTATAATGCATCAGTTAACTGTACCACACTGATTAGGATTTACTGATTTACTGTAGGCCTACTTACAAGTTTTTGTATAGTTGTTCAATAAGCGAGGTATGACTTCGATTTGATATAATTATTATATATAAGCACAGAAAATGCAATCAACACGTACCAGAATCAACCACTCACCAACAATTCTCCTGTGAAAAGAAGACATATACCACGATCCTTCATTTTACACTTTGCAAACAATTAATGTAAGTCACACTTTTCAGCCTAACACAGTAGAATGATTAGTCACAAAAGAATTTTCGATGAAAGTAGTTAATAGATCCCACAGTTAACTAAAAACGTCTCATGAATTAACTGAAAGCATACAAAGACAAATGAACTGAGCACCGCATCTTTAAGTTGTCACACTTTCCAGAGAGGATTTTTGCAGCGTGTTTTAGTAGTCTGAAAATCTTTTTCGTACTATGTGACAACATGATGCACATTCATGGACTCTTCTGGACTTCATGAAGTTCACAATACTTTAATGATGCTTGTAGGTATATTAATAACATCAGAAGATGACAACTTGCTGTCGAAACTGGTAATGTGAATTTACACCTTGTGTTATGACTGTGGCTTTTATGAGGACACTAAAATATGTTCCCAGCCACGAGACAATATGTGTGTAACTTTATTTATAATTTCATTTCATAGATCCCGTAGTTTTAACTGAATACTTGACAACTGACAACGTGCACTTTATGACAATTCAATGATTTGCTTCTTTTCTGTTGTTGTTATTTTGTATAATGTCATTGTATGAATTTTGTCTGTCTCTATACGACTATTTTTGTGCCTTCGTACTCTTTCCATACCTTAATCAGTAACAACAGAATCCTTATATGATCACTTTGTTGCCCTTTGTCTCTCTGTCTGTCTGTCCGACTGTTAAGCCCCCTTTTTTTCTCTCGAAAGGGTAGATATATCACTGTATGTAACGTAACAAGGTGTATGGACTCTTGACACTGTAAAAAATTAAAGATTCTACGACAATATGATCAGAATATCGGCCACATATGTCACATATTTTGATACTCGCAAACTCACCCGTCAAAACCCCTAGAGAACTTCCTGTTAACATAGAATCACGGAATTTAGTAAGAAGCAATGCTTCTGGGTACAAGCAAAAGGAAAAATCCGAAAACTGTTAATTTGTATGTACATCACACGAAAGTAGTATGTTTTGTCATGTTATTCGACTGTCCATCTGTCGGTCTGTTAAGACCCATTTTTCTCAGTAATAGGAAGATGTGTCAGGTTGAAATTTCAGGCCATATACTGAAGTCTACAGTTCCTTTGCGGTGTAAAAAATTTAAGCTTCTCCGTCAACGCTATCAAAAGAAATGGATATTTATCACTCATACAGGGTTGAAGTTCTCGATTCCCAGGATGGATGAACTATCTACATACATAACTAAGTTTGCGCAGGCCGTCGGCGTGCGAGTCTCACTCTCATTTATCTGGATGTTTTTAGCAATTAATGGATCTGAGGGTGACCTAAACACGGCCTAAATTGGTTATCCAATGCAACAAAAAAGTGACCTGGACAGTTTCTTCCTTCTTCTTCCTCTTCTTCTTATTCTTCTTCTATTAGGGCTTTGCTCTTACGGTGCTCATGTCTTCCTTGGCCTTCCCAGACTTCTTCGACCTACGAGATTATGTATTTCTGATAGTATGCCACTGTTCATTCTACCAAAGTATTCAATCCTTTTTTTCTGTTGTCTACAGTTTTGTTTCTTACATGAAATGTATTTAATTGCTTCCTAATGGCGATGTTTATTAATCAGTCTACTACGTTGAAGCTCTAAGAATTCTCATTTCAGCTGTATTGATCTTACTTTCTTATAGTTTTTAAGTGATACTCGACACACATCCGTAGTATAGTGAGGGGACAGTCCATCCTTCATAAAACTTCATTCGTCTCTTTATTGTTGCAATTTCCGGATATTTCGCTTGGAAGAGAAATTTCTTATCCTTTGGAAGCAGT
Organism: Schistocerca cancellata; assembly: GCF_023864275.1. Classification (NCBI taxonomy): domain Eukaryota; kingdom Metazoa; phylum Arthropoda; class Insecta; order Orthoptera; family Acrididae; genus Schistocerca; species Schistocerca cancellata. The sequence goes on from NC_064631.1 coordinate 443,221,836, forward strand.
CACAGTATGCCGTGGATATTACGAGTATGTAGGAGTCGTGGTATTTAATCACTTTTACAGTGATATTAGACAATAAATGTAATATAGCTCCTAATCGTAGATATTTACGTATTTACAGATCTAATTTGACAAGATAGTCCACCGTGGCCTTAGAATAGGGACGATCACGGCCTTTTATGAAGTTATTTAGGGAAACTGCGGAAAACCTAAATCAGAATGGCTGGATGAAGACTGGTGCCTACACCCACCAAATTACAATGCCAATCTGTTCAGAACAGTATTACATCATTTGTGTATAATAATATTTTACATAGAGTTTATTTAATAATGTAAAAGGCTTGTGCTAAATTGCTCGTTCATTTCTTACTCCCACTGACTGCATAAATACTACACGCACTACAAACACATTGTTTCATGATGTAACACTACACACACTATCAGCTGACGTCAGGAACATAGAGAAAATGTTAGCTACTTTTACGTGTGCCGCATCTTCCCATTTGTTAACCTGAAAAACTGACTTAGCGACCATCTATGATTGAAAGAGTGACCTCAGAAAGAGGGCAAGGTATTATTAATCATTGCAAAGTTTTGGGAACAAATTTTCCCAGCAAAAAATACAGAAGCGAAAAATAGTATGGAAGTTTTCTGCTATATGAGAAATTATTATTATTATTATTACTATTTATTGTGTTATATATATTTTTTCACCAAAGTGTTACTCTGTCTTAGCTAGGTAATCCTTCACTGTACAGAATGTATTGCTTAACAGATACTTTTTAGTAGCCTTTTTAAATAACTTTCTTTTAGTAATCTCACTAATTTTCTTATGCAGTTTATTGAACAGTTTTACTTCTTCGTAGAAAATGCTATTTTGAGTTTTATGTTTATTCTCTCTTGGCAAATGTACATTCAATCTAGATCTTGTTGCATAGACAGAGACACAGCCGTTTATGCAGAAATTATCAATGTTATTCTTAATGTTTAATTGATAAATGTACTCGCAAGGTGTAGTGGCAATTTCAGTGTTTCTTACATAACTTTTATTATGGCCCTTTTCTCTACTCTGGAAACTGTGTACCAGTTTATGCGTTTGTTACAGAGAAAAGTATTCCACAGCTAAGAACTAAGTGTACATATGAATTGCATGTACCTAACGATATTGGTTGTTACACTCTGTTGATAGGGCATTGAAGGTGTAACATGCTGATGATATTCTGTTTGCAAGTATCTTTATGTGTTGAGACAACTTCAACTGAGAATAAATACTCAACACTAGAAATTTTCGATTTATTACACAGTCTTTAGAGGTGCCATCTAAATTTCGTTTAACACAGTCATTTTCTCTCTTCAAACTGGAAATTATGGAACATGTTTTCTTCATATTCAATGTCATTTTATTGCTTATTGACCGACTACAAACTTCCATGACGTTTGCAACACCTTCTTCAACAAGGATTTCTCTTGTTCACTCAGTGACTATACTGCAGTAATTTGCAAAGATAATTTTTTCCTATGACCAACATTATTGGAAAAGTCATTGATCCATAAGAGTTGGACAAAAATACGGAAACAGCTCGAGAAATGTGACCTTCAACATAAATTCAGATGCTAGCCAAGACTAAATGTTGTTCTGTTGTGTTTTACGGTGAACGGCACGTATGCAATGTCCTCAGTACTGTTGTAGGGGGCAGTCGTGGTCAGAACAGTGTTCTGTCTAGTTATGAGTGCACTATGTAGGAGCTAAGTGATTTGAACATGAGCAAACCGTTGGCGCTTGTATGGTAGTTGCTGCCATAACGAAAATACCCGAGGTTTTTAGTGTTTCAAGGACACTATATCGAAAGTTTGTGGCACATTCTGGTGAAGCGGAAAAACATCATCCACAACGTCACAATGCGGATAAAAGTATGTGTTGAATGATCGTGACAGACTGTCATTGAAGTGGAGAGTGTCGGAAAATAAGAGGACGAAAGCTGCAAGCATCGCTGTGGAAATGTATGTCGCATTCACGAACCCTGTCATCTCCAAAACAACACGAAGGTAGCTCCATAAGCACCAAATTTCAGGGCGAGCTGTAATTCCAAAACTTCTCGTCAGTGAGGCAAATGTCTGTAACAGGAAAAGGTGGCGCAGAACCCATTACACCTGAAGTATGGAGCAATGGAAGAAAGTCATTTAGTCGGATGAGTCTTGTTTCATAGTGTGTTCAATTTCCGGCCGAGTTTACGTCTCCCAAGAGTGAAACATAGCGTGGGTTCGGTGACGATTTGGATAGCAATATTATGATCCTCCACGGACCCCACCGTTACCCAGCAATGTCGCTTTATTGCTAATGATCTTCAGACTGGTCAGACCCATTCCACGGTACGCTGTTTGTTAGCCAATGGAGATGCTGTGTTCCCTGTTGACGCAGCCCGATCCTCCATGAGAATGTGTGAGCATGTAGGTTAATTTTCGTGTCTCCTCTGGCCACCACAGTAAGCAGATCTCAATCGTTTGTGGTCGACTTTAGAGAGAAGGAAGCATGATCGCTGTGCAACCATCATCTCCATCGTCGTCACCTAAACTTGCTACTACTTTGCAGGAAGGCTGACGTAAGGTTACCTTGAAAACCATACAGCACCTGCATGTATAGAATCTGAGGCGTCTGGATGCTGATTTAAATGCTAACGGTTTTCCTACACCGTATTAGACTTGGCAATGTTGAAAGTATCTAACCAAAATTGATTCCTTTTTAATTAGTGAAAGTATCAATGATAAGATAGTTCCAAATTAATTATTCAACAAACCTGCATCAGACTGCGTCTGCGGACTTGTTTCTTGCATTCCTCCATTTTACCAGTAATGAAACATGTATTTGACTTAGCAATCAAGTTTAAGAGAATAATGCTGTTTGTGCAGTGGCATTAAGATGGTACTGAAAAATTAACTTTTGGCCCTGATGTTTATTTAATGAAATTATATCTTGCCTTGAATAATTCCATTTGTGCAATGGCATAAAATTTGTTGTTTGAAATAACTTTGCTCTGATAACTTAAATTATGAAAAAATCGATTTCAAACCATGTACTGCACATACATATAGCATAGAGGCCTCATTTTCTTTACGTTCTTTCATCGGTGGGTAACTTTACTTTACTACGCATTTTCACATTCAGTACATGCAAAAGGATGTAAATTATGATTCAGTCTGTTATATTTAAACACAAGTTGATCTCAATATATATATATATATATATATATAGTTAAAATTTTAACTCATACACAAAACTACCAATTCCAACATCTTTGTAGCACGAATCACTCTTACAAAATAATTTACAAAACGCTTACTGAGTCAAACCTTGGACATACAAATCCTAACTCTGAACATTATCTAACAAAAACCATTTTGAAATCATTATATATCTTCTCTCATTTATGTGCTAAAGTTTGCTCAGGGTAACTGCGCAGCGAACGCGAGTCCTACCTTAAAGCTGTCGCCGCATGTCTGCTTCCTCCCGGCCCCTCGCTGCGACTCCCTAGTATTTTACTGCGCGCCCGGCTCTCTTAACCATCAAAGATCATCCTACTCCAAGACATTATACTCCTTCAACATTGCGGTTGGCAACTACCGACTTTATTTTCTGGATCTACCCTGATCAGACCTTAGCACATACCTTTCAATGTTTTGTGTTTTTGGTGAATCTCTACATTATATTTTTGTCCACACCCTGTATGTCAGGAACAGTATTGGTCCTACTACGCTGCCCTAAGGGACCCCTGTATTAATTCTGTGCGCTGCCACCAGATCCAGGAGGAGGCGGCGTGGGATGAGGCGCTGCAGGAGCGCGTCGTGCGCGAGACGCTGCGGCTGTTCCCGCCCAGTCCGCTGCTGTCGCGCGAGCTGACAGCGGATGTGCAGCTGCCGGCCACCGACGACCACGGCCCGCTGGTGCTGCCCGCGGGCAGCTCCGCCGTCGTCTGCGCGCTGTTCCTGCACAGGGACCCCGCCGTCTGGGACGACCCGCTCGCCTTTCGGCCCGACAGGTGAGCTTTGTTTCATCCATTAATACACTACTGGACATTAAAATTGCTACACCAAGAAGAAATACAGATGTTAAACGGGTACTCATTGGACAAATATATTGTACTAGAACTGACATGTGATTACATTTTCACTCAATTTGGGTGCATATATCCTGAGAAATCAGTACCCAGAACAACCACCTCTGCCCGTAATAACGGCCTTGATATGCCTGGACATTGAGTCAAACAGAGCTTGTATGGCGCGTACAGGTACAGCTGTCCATGCAGCTTCAACACAGTACCACAGTTCATCAAGAGTAGTGACTGGCGTATTGTGACGAGCTAGTTGCTCGGGGACCATTGACCAGACGTTTTCAGTTGGTGGGAGATCTGGAGAATGTGCTGGCCAGGGCAGTAGTCGAACATTTTCTGTGTCCACAAAGGCCCATACAGGACCTGCAACATGCGGTCGTCCATTATCCTGCTGTAATGTAGGCATTTGCAGGGATCGAATGAAGGGTAGAGCCACGGGTCGTAACACATCTGAAATGTAACGTCCACTGTACAAAGTGCCGTCAATTCGAACAAGAGGTGACCGAGACGTGTAACCAATGCCACCCCATAACATTACGCCGGGTGATACGCCAGTATGGCGACGACGAATACACGCCTCCAATGTGCGTTCACCGCCATGTCGCCAAACACGGATGCGACCCTCATGATGCTGTAAATAGAACCTGGATTCATCCGAAAAAATGACGTTTTGCCATTCGTGCACCCGGGTTCGTCGTTGAGGGCACCATCGCAGGTGCTCCTGTCTGTGATGCAGCGTCAAGGGAAACCGCAGCCATGGTCTCCGAGCTTACAGTACATGCTGCTGCAAACCTCGTCGAACTGTTCGTGCAGATGGTTATTGTCTTCCAAACGTCCGCATCTATTGACTCAGGGATCGAGACGTGGCTGCACGATCCGTTACAGCCATGCGGATAAGATGCATGTCATCTCGACTGCTAGTGATACGAGGCCGTTGGGATCCAGCACTGCTTTCCGTATTACACTCTTGAACCCACCGATTCCATATTCTGCTAACAGTCATTGGATCTCGACCAACGCGAGCAGCAATGTCGCGATACGATAAACCGCAATCGCAATAGGTTACAATCCGACCTTCATCAAAGTCGGAAACGTGATGGTACGCTTTTCTCCTCCTTACACGAGGCATCACAGCAACGATTCACCAGGCAACGTCGGTCAACTGCTGTTTGTGTATGAGAAATCGCTTGGAAACTTTCCTCATGTCAGCACGTTTTAGGTGTCGTCACTGGCGCCAACCTTGTGTGAATGCTCTGAAAAGCTAATCATTTGCATATCACAGTATCTTCTTCCTCTCGGTTAAATCGCGTCTGTAGCACATCTTTGTGGTGTAGCAATTTTAATGGCCAGCAGTGTACAACATAAATTTCCTTTAATTTACGTCTATGGTCACAAATATTTTGTTCACAAATAACCGGTTTCGGTCTATAATAACCATCTTCAGGTCTGTGTTTTACAAAAACAATGTACTGTGTTTTTTAAAACACAGATCTGAAGATGGTCATTACAGACCGAAACTGGTAATCTGTGAACAAAATGTTTGTGACCATAGACGTAAATTAAAGGAAATTTATTCGACATACGGGTCAGTGTTTTATTCGCGACAGTGTCGCAGCTTGTGACAATAATACAACGATAGAAGCACTCGCCTTACGTACACTCTTGAGCTGAAACGTCATGATTAGAGCAAGGATTCTTTTATACACCATCAAACCTTAAAACGTTCATGCATTTGTGCAGTATCATATCATTAATCACGATGATGTTGCAGTAAAACAACAGAAATGTGTGGTATGAGAATTCAGTTCTCCAGTGTTGTAAAAGAAATCATAACACAAAAAATAATTAATTAACATATGCTAAAGAAATATCTGTAATACGTTTGTCCAGGTAACATATTTAAGTGACTGAAATTGCAAGATCACTAGTTAATCTGAGCACGAGATAATTCATTGGAAATGTGAAATACTGGTGCATTAATAATCGGTATAACCACCAGAATGTTGAATGCAAGCACGCAAACGTGCATGCGTTGTGTTGTACATGTGCCACATGTCAATTCGTGGGATAGAGTTTCACGCCTGTTGCACTTCGTTGATCAATACAGGATGTATGTTTGTGTATGACGCTGAAGTTGTCGTCCGATGATGTCCCATATGTGCTCCATTGGAGGCATATTTTCCGGCCGTTGTGACCGAGCGGTTCTAGGCGCTTCAGTCTGGAAGCGCGCGACCGCTACGGTCGCAGGTTCGAATCCTGTCTTCGGCGGGGATGTGTGTGACGTCCTTAGGTTAGTTAGGTTTAAGTAGTTCTAAGTTCTTGGGGATTGATGACCTCAGATGTTACGTCCCATAGTGCTCAGAGCCATTTGGAGGCATATTTGGTCACTGAGAAGGCTAAGGCAACATCTCGGCACTATGTAGTGCATCTTGGGTTACAACTTCGGTATGTTGGCGAGCGTTGTCCTGTTGGAAAAAACCACCTGGAATTCTGTTCGTGAATGGCAGCACATCAGGTCGAATCACTGGACTGACGTACAAATCTGCAGTCGGCGTGAGTGGGATAACCAACAGAGCGTTGCTGCTGTTGCACGAAATCGCACCCCAGACCACAACTCTAGGTGTAGGTCCAGTGTATCTAGCAGGTAGACATGTCGGATGCTGGCCGTCAACTGGCCTGCTGCTGGTCAGCGTACAGCCATAACTGCCACTGAGGCAGAACCAGCTTCCATCAGAAAACACAACAAACCTCCACCGTTAGCTCTAATGAGCTCTCGTTTAACTCAACTGAAGTCTGAAACCGCGATGGTTTTGGGTTAGTGGAATGCACGTTACAGGGCGTCTTGCTCTAAGCTGTCCTTGAAGTAACCGATCTGTAACATTTCGTTGTGTCACTGTGGTGAAAATTGCAGCTGCTGATGCAGTACGATGCGCCACAGCCTTGCTCTCTGTAGTGCCACATGGCCGTCCGCTGCCTGGTCATCTTGCGATTGATTGTACGTTCTCGTGATCACAGTTGCCAGCAATCATGTACAATGGCTATGTTCCTACCTAGTCTTTCTGCAGTATCGCAGAAGGAACGTCTAGCTTCTCGTAGCCCTATTACACTACCTCATCAAAACGAAATGAGGTGTTAGTAATGGCGTCTTTGTCGCCTTATGAGCATTCTTGACTAACGTCAACTCACCATATCCAATCTCAAAGTTAATGAACGCTCATGTCAATTACAGCGTGTATTTAAAGTAAACCTGATTTGAATCCTCATAGCGGCCACTCTTATACGACTGGTGTGAAATTTGAAGAGACATCACCTTTCAGATGTAGAAATACGCCTACCAACTTTAGTTTATGTCGCTCAACTCCTCCTTGGTGTTGTGCCTTTTTTCCCGTCAGTGTATATCTATTTCTATTTTCTTTTAAAACATTAAGCAACAACCAATTCCCTAGCAAGACTAACCAGACGTGGGCCGCAATATATTTACTTAGAGATTCACACTTATATCAGAGGTGACGCGGGATGTTTTGTCATCTTTTTCTTGGTACACGAGCGGCAGTATACAGGAACGAAACGGTGAAGGGGTCAAGCTGAGATTTTTCAGGTCTCTGTGGTTGGAGACAACATAGAAAGACTTGGGTGTTAGGATGAGGAGATAGATTCGGTGATGATGGGGAAATGAGACTCCGGTTGCCTCACACGTCTGATTTTCATTACTTCTTCAGAAGCTTGCAATGGACTTACGGAACAACACAGACACTATTTTATAGGTACAGTAAATGTAAAACATAGACGAGGCTTATTAGATTCTCCAGTCAATTATCAGCACAAATGGCCTCTGTGGTCTTCAACTTTATTAAAATTCATGTGGTACACTTTGACGTAGGGTACTAATGCCAACAAATCACGGAAGTGCCAGATTATATTGTTGTAGTTGAAGCCGTAGGTTTCAAATACTTATCACAGTGAAAGTGACGTACAGACGTAGGTATGCAAATGTACGATGGAAACCAATAACTCCATCCCGGAGATAAGTACAGACAAGATTTGAGAACGAAGTCTTTTGCGACGGGGCTGTTGTATAAAACATTCTCGGACTGTTTGCCGCGTCAGTTGAGGATAAAACTCGCACTTTCGACGATTCCCACCACCGTTATTGTCCGTTGCTCCTGACGATGACGATGGAGGAAAACTCGAGATTTTACCCTGAACTGACGCGGCAAGAAATCCAAGAATGCTTTACACAACAGACAAGGTTTGCGAGTTCTTCTTAGTGTACATGCTGTACTGAAGATAATATTCACTCGCATGAGATCCGCTGTAGGCTGGAACTCTTCTGATCGTTGAACTGTTGAAATATAGAACTCTGATTTGCTTGGCGTTTGAGGGCCTCTACATACGGCATTTGGGGCTGTTCACTTACAGATGGGACGTAACTTTCGCCTTTTACCCCGGATTTACAATCAGTGAGCGTGAAATCAATCTATCTCAATGCGTATGACTTCTTAATGGACTGATGACAGCGGTTTGGACTCTTACAAGGCTTACAGGCAAGATTAATATTTAGAGGATTTTCCTCTTTTTTTGGCAACCTTTCGTGATTCGGTCATTACACGTTTATCACCCAGAACATAACTGTACACAAAAAATGTTCTATCTACGTCACAAGAAGTGACAGGTGCATACTTAGAGAAGAAGAAATTTCAGACAAAGTCAAATCATGCTGAAAGTCTTTTACATTTTCGTCACAAAATATTTTTTACCACCTTCATAAACTCAGAATCAGGACTTCATCCGATTATTTTGTTGGCCTTATCTTTTACTGAAGCACCCACTTCTCCACAGGTTGATTGCAAAGATTTTACAATCTTTTCAACAACTATCAGAGATTTCACCAGTTAACTCCGGCTTCCAACTTCATTGTTGTCCCAGGAAAGTAAACCGATTTTGATTTCATGTAAAGCAGGTCTTGCTTCAAATCTGATTCCTTGAATGCTACTTCTACGTCTTTAATGCAACTGTAATAGTAGCTTCCAAAGTGTGTACGATCCAAAACCAAAAACGTGAAATGAAAAAATTTGAAGCAGCAGCTTAATGCTTTTCAGTAGAATGAATCAGATGGGTATTAACTTCAATCAGTTTGTTCGACTTTACGGGCTCTTACTGACTTCATCAACAACACCACAGTAAAAGATGTCAGCGTATATCCAGGTACCCTACCCACTTAAAATAGCTTGTGATGGCAAAACTACAACTGGGAGTATATATCTAAATGGGGCAGTGCGGACAGGTACTTTCAAGAACACCTACGATAGGGAAAAATATCAGCGTATGACTTAATTAATTCTGTCAGAATTATTATGAAATCTCTGTATTTTGTGAGTCTATTTGTGGAGGACATCACTGTGTTCACATTGTAGTATTTTAGACGTGCTCTTTCAGGCACACGAAGTACCACATGGGCGAAAAATGTAACCTGCTTTAGGTAAGGACGAAATATTTTAATAGCTTTCCCGACCTTCACGATACACGCAGCAGCAACGCTAGACGACACTGCGACCCATGTTAGGGTTCCGTGCCTCAATCTGTAAAAACAAAATCCTTTTATTATCGTTTTGCTGTCCGTCTGTCTGTCTGTCTGTCCCACTGTTAACAACCTTTTTTCTCGGTAACGGGAAGACGTATCAAATTCAAATTTATGAAACATTTTAAGTTCTATAGTCCATTTTAGGTGTAATAATTATAAAGTTCTTTGTCACTGCAATCAAAATCCACGGCTATTCATGTCACATATTTTGATACTCGAAATATCACTCATCAAAATCCGTAGGCTGCTTCCCACTGTCCTAGTATCATTAAATTTTGTACGACGCAAGGTCCCACAGTACAAGTAAAGCAAAGTATCCTAAAAATGCTAATTTGAATTATATAACACTAGAAAATATTTTTTGTCATTTTTTTTATCTGTTTGTCTGTCTGTCCGTCCGTTATGGCCCTATTACTCTAGAACAGTTTGTCGAATTAAGTTCAAATTTATGTCATATACTAAAGTCTACTGTTCCTTGGTGGTGTAAGAATTTTAAGCTTCTAAGTCAATGCAGTCAAAAAATAAGGCTGTTTATTTCAAATATTTTAATACTCCAAAACTCACCCATTAAAACCTGTAAGGTTCTTTCAGTTGACCTACAATCATTCAAATTTGGACAGAAATAAGGTTTCACAGACAGGTAAAGAAAATAAATCCCGAAATTCTTAATTTATAATTGTATAACAGTAAAAAATACTTTTTGTAATTTTTTATCCGTCTGTCTTTCTCGACTGTCTTTTAGACTCATTCTTCTGGAATAGTTTCTCGTATCAATAACGGACAGTTGATGGAAGAAGGTTTTGCTTGATAAGTCTTTGGGTGATAATCAAATTTGTTACACTATCTTGTGCGTTTTACGAACGGAGTGTGTGAAATTAAATAATAAGCACTGTAATAATGGAAAAAGGTTATTATAGAAATGAGGGCTAGAATTTCAAATAAACAACAATGAGGAATGTGATAGAATATTCTAAATTAAACAAAGTGTTTCATCTATGACTTCAAAGAATGTAAGAAACTACAATGAAAGTTTCGTAAGAGAATCTGTTTCAAGCAATAAATGTTTGAAGAAACTAAAACAGAAAATTACGTTGGGTAGACATCACATTTCACAAACAATGTGATTCCTTGATGATGATGCAAGATTTCAGCGGTGATGGAGAAGGGGAAATGTATCAATTTAGGGTAAGTGTCCTTTTCCAGAAACTATCGATTCGAAAGCTATAAGCAAAAGTCGTTCTGATATCTCTGACAGTGAAATACGTGTACGCGTACTGTAGTTACTATGTCTGTAGGTTAGACAACTTTCAAACGTAGTAGTATGAAACAATCCAAGAAAAAGCCTCTAGCAAACATGGGTTTTCATTTTCGATACTCTGAAACATGTGTCTTCTACTGAACAACTGATCATAGCTCCTAAGGCATGCATTTTAGAACCCTTGTTTACTGAACATTTTTTCTTGTTTTGATCCATCCTGAATCCTCTTGAAGTTATCTGATCTGCAGTCTAAGCAACAACAGTACCGGTTCTTGTACTCCATGCCGGAGAACGATTTTCGCTTATAACTTTCGGCTTGGTCATTTCCGGACCAGAAGCCCTTATATCCGATTGATACATTTACCTTTCTCCATCATACCTGAAGATGTGTAACATCATCATGGGTTCACCCAGTATAAATAACGACCTGTGTGTGATGGTTTTCCTTAAACGACATGCACTAGCATCGAATTTTAATTTCTTCTTACTTGCACAGCAAGGCATACAGACTGCATGATGAATTGCTTCATTCTTTGTTTGTCTTCTCTATGGCACCAAGATTTTGATGTTGTTTCATTGAGGAGGTACAAGGTGCACACTTTAAGGGCCGTCTGCCACTGAGGCCATGCGATATGACAGGCCTGTCAAGCGGGCAGGTATTCCAGGCGGCGCCTGTGAGCGGTTGCGCTTGCACTAGGGAGGGCTCAGTCGAAATACTGTCTCTGTACATTTTAAATGACTTGTTGGCTGCGCCTGGCCACAGTATCCTCCCCTGCGTCAACCTATACACAGTAGAAGTTGCACTCAACGCCTTGAATTGCTAGTTCAATGCATTCAGATCTCTGTCTTCCTGTACAATTTTTCCCTCTACAGATGCCTGTAGTCTCGTAGTAGTTATTCGCTGATGTCCCATCATCTACATCTACATCCATACTCCGCAAGCCACCTCAGTGTGTGGCGGAGGGTACCTTGAGTACCTCTATCGGTTCTGCCTTCTATTCCAGTCTCGTATTGTTCGCGGAAAGAAAGATTGTCGGTATCCCTTTGTGTGGGCTCTAATGACTCTGGTTTTAACCTCATGGTCTCTTCGCGAGATATACGTAGGAGGGAGCAATATACTGCTTGGCTCCTCGGTGAAGGAATGTTCTCGAAACTTCAACAAAATTCCGTTCCGAGCTACTGAGCGTCTCTGTTGCAGAGCCTTCCACTGGAGTTTATCTATCATCTCCTTAACCCATTCGCGATTACTAAATGATCCTGTAACGAAGGGCGCTGCTCTCCGTTGGATCTTCTCTATCTCTTCTATCAACCCTATCTGGTACGGATCCCACACCGGTGAGCAGTATTCAAGCAGTGGGCGAACAAGTGTTGTTTTCGGATTGCATTTCCTTAGGATTCTTCCAAAGAATCTCAGTCTGGCATCTACTTTCCCGACGATTAATTTTATACGGTCATTCCATTTTAAATCACTCCTAATGCCTACTCCCAGATAATTTATGGAATTAACTGCGTCCAGTTGCTGACCGGCTTTATTGTAGCTAAATGATAAAGGATCTTTCTTTCTTTGTATTCGCAGCACATTACACTTGTCTACATTGAGATTCAATTGCCATTCCCCGCACCATGTGTCAATTAGTTGCAGATCCTCCTGCACTTCAGTACAATTTTCCATTGTTACAACCTCTCGATATACTACAGCATCATCCACTAAAAGCCTCAGTGAACTTCCGATGTTATCCACAAGGTCATTTATACATATTGTGAATAGCAACGGTCTTACCACACTCCCCTGCGACGCACCTGAAATCACTCTTACTTCGGAAGACTTCTCTCCATTGAGAATGACATGCTGCGTTCTGTTATCTAGAAACTCTTCAATCCAATCACACAATTGGTCTGATAGTCCATATGCTCTTACTTTGTTCATTAAACGACTGTGGGGAACTGTATCAAATGCCTCTGTAACGATACGAGCGTATGGAGGTGGAATCGACAACATAAAGCGGGCCACTTACAGCAATACTCCGACACAGCGTTGCCGTTCAATATTCGGCCCCTTACCATGAGCAGGGACACTGGCATGCGGCATACGTGACTTACTCTCTACAGCACCAGAACAAACACGTTTTGGAGCAAATACATGCCGGCTTGTGGCCAGGCTTGGCGTGAATCGAAGCAATGAGTTATCGATTAGTCAGCCATCACTGTTGGTCTCCACCGGGAGGTCGCCGCCGCTCTGCCATCGTCCTGACAATACTGCGTGCGAAGGGAGTCGACCCGTAGCCTGATAGACCGAGGGTCGAAGCGAGGCTCTCTTAGCCACTGAGCCACTGGGACGCTCGCCAGCACCAGTCGTAGCCGGCCAGCAACCGACCAGCCGCCGGTCCGGTGGTTGGCTCCCTGGACGTCTGCGCATGCCACACGACACGGCTGGGCGGGACAAGAGGTGAACAAATTCTCCTTTCAGCCTACCTGCTCCAGTCTCCGCCACAACCATTAAAGCAGCATAACCTGCCGCAACGGAGACAAGAGTAAATGTGTGCTCAAACTCAGAGGTTAAAGCATGCAAACAGGGTTTCTGTAAGCCTGGCAAGCATCACGGGACTGGTTCAACCTGCTGCACCTGCTAACAGGTTGCGCTATCAATTCAACGAGACTACAGCACAGTCACGTATACGTTTGCGTAGGTAGTTTCACTGCAACTCATTTCTCATAACATTGGAAAAAAACCAAACTTAAATGCGACTGAGGAGAAATTAGCCGGCCGGAATGGCCGAACGGTTCTAGGCACCTCTACGGTCGCAGGTTCGAATCCTGCCTCGGGCATGGATGTGTGTGACGTCCTTAGGTTAGTTAGGTTTAAGTAGTTCTAAGTTCTAGGGGACTGATGACCTCAGAAGTTAGGTCCCATAGAGCATAGGGCCATTTTGAGCAGAAATTAAGAATTGGCTAATATAAAACAGCCACGAAACACAGCTCAAGTCCAGCAGGGGAAAATTTTTTGTGTGTTTATGGAGCAGCTTCATAAAGACAACAGGTGTCTCCCAATACAAATTACGTAAAGGGTTACTAAACACTCATTCGGGAACCCTGAGAAGGTTGTGACAGTTTGTAAATTTGACCAACAGTTTCCTCGCCCGACAAATGTTTTGAAAGAAGACAAAGACTTAGGTGGCTGATGAGTGTGTGGAAACGTGTGCTAAGAACTTGAGGCCATTTATAAGTGTATAGGCTTTCTGAATTTAGGGCAAACATCAATTGAACTAGGAAAAAACAGCTCAGTGGATATTAAAAACAACATTTCGGTGATGTGCTACGTAGTGCGATGGAAGTTTAGTATTAATTAAAAGTTTCCTCTTTCAGACACGTACTTTCTAGATTAACGTCATATGAAAAATGAACTTCGTGTTTAGTAAAATGTATTTGGGGAATTTTGGACGAACTATTCTGGCCACTTACGTCAGAATGTATTCATCGAACCAGCTGTATACATTCTACAAAAAGTAATTTAAATTAGTGTAGCTGGGGTCATATTTGCCTGAAACACACTAAGATTACAGAAACTAGACTTTCAGAATTTCACTATAATAAGCATTATACCACAATAGACATCTACAGGCTCTAAGTGCAAACGATATCGACTTTCAGAGATGGTTCTGCTTACCACAGAAAACATGCAATATAGGTAACCTGACGGTGGTTCTCATTGAGAATAGCCAGAACTATTTGAAAGACGTTGAAGCTGCAGAGAAAGCCGTTCATATCGAAATAAATCAATGAGCCCGAAACGCGCTGAAAAGGAAAAAAAGGACAAATAAAACCAAAATTTTCTGGCCAAAAATGGCCCAAAATGAACATACGTTTCATTGAGCCTCTTCGTCTTGTTATACGCGGTAAAAAAATAAAAAAAATAAAAATAAACTTTTCATCAGCTTCCGAACCTTACTCATACCACTACAATGAAAGCATACAGAATAAATTGCTACGTATTGCAGCGCAGCGGAAAGACGGACAGGCAGACAAGCCTGCTTGGGTGGGGCAAAGTTTGACTAGGATGGGAATAAAGCAGCCTTCCCGTTCTGCTGACAACAAGCAGCAGCTTGCCTACCTGGCTAACAGGCAAACGTGGGCAGGTTAAAAACGAAAAGTGTACACCTCTGGGCGGAATTCAGCTGTCTCTCACTCAGCGATCCGTGTAAACCCTTTGCGTTATCCCTGACGTTGCTTGGCCGTGACCGGGACCGATGACTTGGCAAGGTTGAGCATTCCTGGCTGCACTCACAAGGAGACCATACGAACTTCCCGTCACAGATTGGATTCATGTTGACAGAATGTCTAAAGCACGACTAGGACTTAATCCATCATGCATAAATAGGAAAACGCAACTTTGAACCTATTTCGAAAAGCAGTCGTTGAAAATTTTAGGCTTGCTTATATACGTACTTGGTATTCAAAGAATCCACAGCTGACGACGCACAAGAAAATTCAGTTAAATCAGTACAGCCCACGTATAATGAGTAAACTAATGAGCACCGCACGAATGAGAATGACAATTATCATAAAAATATGGAAAACAAAAATGACTATGACATACTGCACATGTAATAATGATGAATTGTGGCATTGCATGGTTTCAGTGTGTCTGTTGAAAAAAAAAAAAAAAGAAACCTTGGCTTGCATTCATAAATAGGTCCTGGTCCACACGCAGTTTCGAGGTATATCATGCACATATGTTGTTAGAATTACGTGGGAACGGGAAAGAAGAATGACGAGGAAAGACGTTCTGATTGCGAGTCCGATCCAGAGACCTCGCACTTATGAAATTAAGTGCTTACTTGCTTTTCTTCTATTTTTGTATGAAAAGAAACACATTTTTTAAGTATGTAGTAATCTTGATCTTGTCCACCAAACGGTCATGTATCTCCAAAGAACCGAGGTGTATACACTGCGTGGATTTATCAAAACTGAAGCCGACAATAACTGCACATAGAATAGACATGGGCAGTATATTAGACATCACAGCATGAGACAATGCCACGTGAGGTAGAGTTGCGCAAACACCAGACACCAGATGACAAACAGCGATGCAATCAGCAAGAGGGCTCACACGGCTCTGAACGGTGACTATGAAGACACGCGGCGCTATGGTAAGAGGCTGAACTAACACAACCTATTACTCCGGTGCGTGAAGTGAGAACAATAGCCAAATTTTTGCATGTGCGTGTTCCCAATGTGTCCATTGCAAAAACAGACTTAGTTTTCATTCACAAATGGTTCTCGGTCATCTCACAATTTCGTGGCGTACCATACATATCTGTTTTTAGAATTACATAGGAACGCAAAAGACGAAAGAAAAGGAACGACTGGCAGCGAGATTCGATCCAGAGACCACACGCTTATGAAACTAAGGGCTTACCCGCTCGGCTGCAGACTCCTTGGACTGTGACACCCATATAAAGTATATAAGCACGCCTAACATTTTCAAACACGGTTTTCTAGAAAACGGTTGAGAGTTAGGTTTTCGTATTTACATTTGCTGAACCGTGGTCGTGCCCAACACACTCAGTCGTAAGAAGTTTTTCTGTCATCCTTATGATTGATAGTCTGTGGGACTTCGTCATTTCACTTACGTAATAGGTGGTTTTCTACATTTGGACTTTTGGCACGTTTTGGAGATCCATTTTATGCATATGACGTAAGTACGCCCCTCTACAATCTGCATATTTGCGTTTTGTAACTTTGACATATATAGTCATTTTGTCATTTTGATGGCTTTATCTATATTTAGGTTTTGTTGATGCTGTGCTTTGCAAGTGCAGCTTGCATGTAGATGCGTATATATTGTTCATCCGGAAAATTATCTTAGGTTATGTATATTTCGTGTTTGGTATGAGATGGGTGGTGTTCTACATTTGGTCTTCTGACACCTGGATGGTTTTCTACATTTCGTCCTCTGACACGTTCTTAGATATTCATTTTGCGCATATTGCATAAGTATGCCAATATACGATTTCCACCTCGGCCTTTTACAACTTCGACGTAACATATACATATATTTATACCGTCATTTTATAGCTTTACCTATATTGACACTTGGACGTTGTTGACGCCAACTGGGTTCTTTGGCTGCTTATTTCTGATGTTGTTGTAGTTTCTTTCAAAATATCTATCATTTTCTGTAGTCATTTTTGGAGATTGGTAGGTTACTATACTGTACCGTAGTTTAATGTGTCATCTAACTGACCAACCCATAATCATGGAGTATTTAAGTAATGATTTTATTAATGAATAGAATATTTTTACAGTCTGTATGGTGGAAATTCGTCTTTACCATATCAAGGCCTGTGTTTAATATTAGCGAACTTCATTTTGCGAGGACTGCCGTCTTTGCCTGTACCGACTATTTCTTAAGTCCTCCTTGCTTCGACTGCCACGCGTTATTTTGCTACAACGTAGCAAAATACTTTTACTTCAACTACTAAGTGGTGACCAGCGTTGATATTAAGTCTGCTACAGATCTCATTTTTCCTACTTCCTAACACTTTCGTCTTTCTTTTGTTTACGTTTAATAGATATTCTGTGCTTATCAGATTGTTCTTTCCATTTAAAAAATACTCTAATTTTCTTCGTTTCACTGAAGATAACTACTTAGTTAGAGAATCTTGCATACTGAATTATTTATCTCACTTCTGAACTTTTCTTTTATTTTCTTCACTACATCTTCCATATAGTAACGAAACAGTAGAGAATAATGATCGCACCGCCACCTTATGTCCTTTGCCAACAGAGCATTTCTCGTTTGATCTTTAATTGTTCTCTTTTGGTTCCTGAAAAAAATGTTTCATTATACTTATCTTAGTCTTTAGCATATACTTATCCTATTAAAAATTTCAAAACCACTCGCAGAACATCACGTTATTGAACATCTTCTGTAGCTCAAGAATCCTATGATAGTGTCTTCATTCCATAATCCAGTATGGCGTCAGCACTGTATTCCTGCTCCTTTTACCTTTCCTAAAACCAGACTGTTCGTCATCAGACCGATCCTCAGCTATTCTTCTCCATTGTTCAGTACAGTATTCTGCTCAACAATTTTGATGCATGCGCTTCTAAGCCTATTTTTTCTGTGGGATTGTGTGTGTGATATTCTCCGATAGTTAGATGGTTTATCTCCCGTCTCGTAGATTCTACACATTAACTTGAATATTGGCTTGCTTGCTTTTTCCTCCAGGGATTGTAGAAATTTTGTGGGAATGTCATCCATCCTTCTGCCTTGTTCCACCACAATTCTCAGGAATCTTGCCTTTTCCAAGTACAACTCCTTTTCTTGTGATTCTTGTTGAAATTTATTGCAGAACTCAGTTGTTCTTTCTCCTCTCTCATTCCTAATACCAAGCACACATTGACCTATAACCATTTCTTCTACTCCTTTCCCTACCGCATTTTAATCCCCCGTGGCTAACATATTTTCATCTCCTTTCACGTACTGAATTACCCGTTCAGTATTTTCATACACTTTCTCTACCTCTTCATCTTCTGCTTGCGACGCCAGCACGTATATCTGAACTGTTGTTGGTAGTCTGATTGATTTTGGGGAAGGGACCAAACAGCAAGGTCGTCGGTCACATCGGATTAGGGAAGGATGGGGAAGGAAGTCGGCCGTGCCCTTTCAAAGTGACCATCTCGGAATTTGCCTAAAGCATTTTATGGAAACCACAGAAAACCTAAGTCAGGATGGCCGACGCGGATTTGAACCGTTGTCCTACCGAATGCGCGTCTAGTGTGGTAACCACTATGCCACCAAGCTTGGTCTGAACTATTGTTGTTGGGGGTGGAATTCTATCAGTTCTGATGAGTACGACGCTATCACTGACCTGTTCACAGTATCTCACTCTCTACCCTACCTTCCTATTCATTATTACTCCTACTCCCTTGATACTATTTTCCGCCTGTTCACAGTATCTCACTCTCTGCCCTACCTTCTTATTCATTACTAGTCCTACTCACTTGATACTATTTTTCGCTGCTGTTAAGATTATCCTACACTCCTCTGACCAGAAATCCTTGTCTTCTTTCCATTTCACTTCACTGACCCCCCACTACATTTAGATTCTGTCTCTGCATTTCACTTTTAAGACCCGACTCGTAAAACATTATCTTTCCGTTGGTCACTCAATCTTTTCCTCATTGTCACCTCCCCCTAGGCAGTCCCTTCCGGAGATTCGAATGGCGGACTAGTCCGTAATCCTTTGCCAATAGAGAGATCATCACGACACTTTTTCAATTACAGGCCACATCCCCTATGGATACAAATTATGTGTCTTTAATGCAGTGGTTTCCATTACCTTCTGCATTTTCATGCCATTAATAATTGGCGATTCTTACGCTTTTAGGGCCAGTTTCCCACCTCAAGAGCAAGAGAGCGCCCTGAAAGTCTGTCCGCTGTTCGCTCCCTTGGACAAGGCCGTTGGCAGACCGAGGGTGACTTCTTACGACGGAATTCTTCAACCACCATTGCTGATGATTTTTAGTCAAAATTTAGGTAGTGGCTAAGTGCGAACCGGGGACCCAGCACGTTTGGAGCATTAGTCAAAGCCGTTAATCCTCGATTATATGGGACAATCATTACGTGCTATGTTATTTTAATGCAGTGGTTTCCATTGCCTTCTACATTGCCATGCTCTTGATCATTGCTGATCCTTACCCCTTTGGATACAGTCCCCCGCCCCACCTCCCTCCGGACCCAACCAGTCCGCGGGATAAAAGCCGCACTGAACCTGCAATCGACCTTCCACCTTCTTCTATCAATACCGACACCGAAGTCCTCGGCCTCCATTAGTGATGTTTTTTCTTTACAAGACTAAGCAGTTGCTTAGATTTTCCTTTAGTAATTAAAGACGCTACCGCTGGTTTACAATGACACGGTATGAATGTCGTAACACTGTAAACTGTACATAACCGAGACAGAGTTACTAGTTGAAATGCGGCATACCTCTTGGTTGCGTAAGGTATGGAAGAACTGTGCAAACAGGGCTTGAACGTCATTCATAACACAAATGATTTTAAATACACGTCATCATAATCACTAAGTTCCTTGGCAATGTAGAAATTAATAGTGCAATAAAAAAAGTCATCTGAAGTTCCTAAAAGAATAAGTTTCAACTCCGACATCGCTGGTTATTGGAGATGCTTCGCATCCTAGAATGGTCAAGTATCACAAACACCATCTCTTTCTAAAACACACGACGTAAGACAGCCTTGAAATACATACAGTAACAAGACATCATATTAAAACTTTACACTTTCTAATTCATCACAAGAGTATTTCTTTTAAAAACACATAAATTATGTTTGATTGTAATTAACCCCAAAATATTCTTTTACTACACACAAGAGCTCAAACGGCGAGCAAGCTACACACCTTCATCAATTATCAGCCAGTTCAGTAGGTAGCTTAAATGTGCACAAAGATTAATAGCAACTGAGTCAAAAATTTGGAGTACGTACGTGAGATCAACAAGGGCTACAACGCTTGCTTCAAATGACTTAACAAGTTTCACATGCATAAAATTCACAGTAAAAACTGATTTCAAACCCCAACCATTTTAATCTGAGTTAACTTAAAACAAAACTCTACAGATACAAGATAAATAACAGATACACCGGCGCCCAAGCAACCATTAGAATTAATGCATTTCAGACCCAAGTAATTTCAATGAACACAGTTACATTCACACTTGAAATAGCGGCTCCGGCCTGAATTACTTCAAATCAAAACTCTAGAGACAAAAGCTAAATAACAAACGCACTGGCTCTCAACCAACCATTGGAACTAATGTTTTGAGTTAAATAAGGGGTCAAGTTCCTTAAGAAGGTCATTAAACCGAAATAAGTTGCAGGGCAAGGCAGTAGCAAGAAACGGGATGCACCCACCAGCTTCGTAGAATTAAGAATATGCGGAGTCTACAGTAGCTTAACTTACAGAGCCAAGAAAGGATGACAGCTCCCGTTAACACACAGAGAAAGGGAGCAAAATTTATTCAACCTATTTCATAAGTTACCCAGATTAAATAATCCGCATAGACGAAGCACAAGCTGGAAAAGCATTACAGAAGTCTTTTATGAACTACAAAAAAACTAAAAGAGAACAGTTCTCAAAACTAACATAATAATTGCGAAAACCAGTTGTACCTTTTAACTGAGTCTGAGTTGCACCACATGTAAATTTAAGTCTAAAACATGCATGTCCGGCCCCGTGAAACCAGCTTTACACCAGACAGTAACACGAGGAGCAGAATTGACAGCACCATCAGTTACAGCCACTGAAGAGGTTGAAAGAACTGGTCGTGTAGCAAATCTTCTTGCATCAAGATTACAACCTGCAACACAACGAAGTTAACCACCGGGAAAGTTCTAAACCATGTTCACCATAATAAGAACCAGACAAGCTGCTAGAGAATGCAAGTTGACGTCGGTGTAAAAGGAAAATGATTTAACGTAACTCTTACTCTAATAATTTTATACCACAGAAGTTTGCAACCAAGGCCTGAATTGCATAGTTAGCTTCGCACTATCCCACTGTCGTTTCAGAATCCACAAGGAACTAAATGTTTTGAAAACTGGAAATGTGTGATAGGGTCTTTGGGGCCAAACTGCTGAGGTCATCGGTCCCTAAGCTTATGCACTACTTAATCTAACTTAAACTGACTTAAGCTATGGACAACACACGCTTCCATGCCCCAGGGAGGCCTCGAACCTCCGACGGGGGAAGCCGCGCGGATCGTTGCAAGGCGCCCTCGACCGGGTGGCTACCCTGTGCGGCCTAAACGTTTTAAGAAAGCAATACCCTTATTAGAAAAGTATAAGACTAACTGCTTGAAGGATTACTTTTGAAAAATATGTGCATCGAATTTTGAAACTAAATGGTCAAATCAGTTACGGAATTACACAACGTATCACAAAGTCTGTAAACATTTGTTTTTAATTCATTCTGATGACGTATTTGTGACCATACACTTCAGAGGAACTACTGATATGATCTTCTGTGCACTACGATTGCAGGATAAGTGCAAGGAGCAACATAAGCTTTTACTAACTGTGTTCAATGACCTAGAAAAATGTCTCTAATACAGTGTTCAGAGAAACTATGTCGAAGGTCTTAAAACGCTGGACTCTCCTGAACACTTTGTTCGACTGATTCTAGCTTTCCGTAAATACATGACTGGTCAAATGCTATGCCAGAATGAAACATCGGAAAAATTCCCTATTACTAATGGAATTAAAAACGGCCGTGTCCTCGCGCAAACGTATTTTGCTCTGTACCTATAAGACATGGTTTGTAAAAAATGCGGAAGAACTGAAACATAGATTTGCCGGAGAGCTATTTCGTCAGTCCAGACTTCATTCTAAGAGATTCACAAGTCTCACTCAGGTAACTGAACTGTATTATGCAGACTACAGTGCTTTTCCAGCTCACACATCCCAGCCACGTCTTCGGACTGCATATAAAAGTTTCGGCCCGATCATCAGCATCCAAAAAGTTGAAGTACTTGCACATCCAGCTCCCGTAACTGCCTTTTTGGATTTCCAGCACACTGTTGGAACAAGTAGATCACTTGCTCTATCTAGGAACTATGCTATCAACTAATTACTCACAGGAAAATGTCGTGGAGAACAAGATTCACGTCACACATGTTGTTTTGGATGCCGCCTACATTGAATTTTTCTGTATAAGTTCTGACACAACGCACCAAACTGATAGTGTATAGAGCAGTTGTTGTTTCTCCCTGCTCTATGCTTGCGAAACTAGGCTCTGTATTGCCGTAATCGTAAGAAACTAATACGTTTCAGCTTAGATACATTGTGAACATCAAATCGGGTGACTTCGTACCTTCGTTGAGAAGGTAAACATGAACATAACAGAAGCCACCGTCATTGATTACCATCTAAGATCGATATTCATGTCCAGCAGATGAGAAACAGCATGCTGTCTCGACATACACTCCTGGAAATGGAAAAAAGAACACATTGACACCGGTGTGTCAGACCCACCATACTTGCTCCGGACACTGCGAGAGGGCTGTACAAGCAATGATCACACGCACGGCACAGCGGACACACCAGGAACCGCGGTGTTGGCCGTCGAATGGCGCTAGCTGCGCAGCATTTGTGCACCGCCGCCGTCAGTGTCAGCCAGTTTGCCGTGGCATACGGAGCTCCATCGCAGTCTTTAACACTGGTAGCATGCCGCGACAGCGTGGACGTGAACCGTATGTGCAGTTGACGGACTTTGAGCGAGGGCGTATAGTGGGCATGCGGGAGGCCGGGTGGACGTACCGCCGAATTGCTCAACACATGGGGCGTGAGGTCTCCACAGTACATTGATGTTGTCGCCAGTGGTCGGCGGAAGGTGCACGTGCCCGTCGACCTGGGACCGGACCGCAGCGACGCACGGATGCACGCCAAGACCGTAGGATCCTACGCAGTGCCGTAGGGGACCGCACCGCCACTTCCCAGCAAATTATGGACACTGTTGCTCCTGGGTTATCGGCGAGGACCATTCGCAACCGTCTCCATGAAGCTGGGCTACGGTCCCGCACACCGTTAGGCCGTCTTCCGCTCACGCCCCAACATCGTGCAGCCCGCCTCCAGTGGTGTCGCGACAGGCGTGAATGGAGGGACGAATGGAGACGTGTCGTCTTCAGCGATGAGAGTCGCTTCTGCCTTGGTGCCAATGATGGTCGTATGCGTGTTTGGCGCCGTGCAGGTGAGCGCCACAATCAGGACTGCATACGACCGAGGCACACAGGGCATGTTTGGGACTGGATGAAGCGTCGTCTCACGCGGTCTGCACGTCCAGCACGAACGCTGCTCCAACTGAGGCGCCAGGTGGAAATGGCATGGCAAGCCGTTCCACAGGACTACATCCAGCATCTCTACGATCGTTTCCATGGGAGAATAGCAGCTTGCATTGCTGCGAAAGGTGGATATACACTGTACTAGTGCCGACATTGTGCATGCTCTGTTGCCTGTGTCTATGTGCCTGTGGTTCTGTCAGTGTGATCATGTGATGTATCTGACCCCAGGAAAGTGTCAATAAAGTTTCCCCTTCCTGGGACAATGAATTCACGGTGTTCTTATTTCAATTTCCAGGAGTGTATATTGTACAGAGAAGTGAACGTAGGTAGAAGGCTCCGTGCTGCACCTCTGAAGCGCTGTAAGCACAACTGCATGAAGAACGTAAAGTGTCTTAACACTGACCCGAGTAATGGGTGCGCAACAGCAGAAGATAGCAATCGCTGGCGCCCAACTACCTCCGCTGCTGTCTTATATTTTGCGGAGGGGCTTCGTAGGCAGGAAAACGAAAATGTCAGAGATGCAAACTTCGCCAGGACCAGCCAAGCCTTCCAACCTCCGTTATGTGTAATCTATGTGGTTGCATGTTTAATGCCAGGACTGATCTGTTAAGCCATCAAAGGCATCTCCATACGTGATCCGTAGTGCAATATTCAGAATACAGGAGACCAGACAACAGGTACAAAAGCATACCACAAGAATGGGGAGGGGAGATTTTAGAGATTGTAAGAAAAACTAGACAGAAATTTGGAAGAGGAATTCCTGAAAAGACAAAAAGTATGAAAAAATAAAGCAGAAACATATGCTACATCTATATCACAGTTTATCTGGCAAGATGAAAGTTGGCACTACAACTGAGAAATACAAATTACACAAATATTCAAAACGAAGAGGTGGAGGACGTAGGACTCACTAGTGTTGATGACAGACGCAGTCCCAGAGGGGTGGGCGACAGGGTGTCAGTAATTCCATTTGGACCCCTGCTTTATGTCCCTATAAAGAAAACAAAATACAGCACCCAAATAAACATCGAGCTGTCTTGGGTTTAGTTCTCATAGCAACCCGTGTAGTGGGCGCTTAATAGTCATCGGTGCGTTCACTAACTCGAAGGGGCATCTGGTGGTGTTTGGTTATCCCCAGACAGCGCAAAAAATGTGGTTTCTTGAACATCTTCTGGTACTAACTTCGACTGGTGGTGTCCTGTTCTTTGCTGAATTCCAAGAGATGCGGAAAAAACCAGTACGACGGCCTAATGGAAACATTACAATATTACAAAATATGCAGGAATAACAGCGGTGCGTAAAGATGTAGGTTGTAATACACAGCTGGCTGGTGTGGCCGAGCGGTTCTAGGCGCTTCAGTCTGGAACCGCGCGACCGCTACGGTCGCAGGTTCGAATCCTGCCTCGGGCATGGATGTGTGCGTTGTCCTTAGGTTACTTAGATTTAAGTAGTTCTAAGTTCTAGGGGACTGATCACATCAGATGTAAGTCACATAGTGCACAGAGCTATTTTTTTGTAATACACAGTGTAGATCGTTATCCAGTGATGTATATCCAGTGGCTCTTAATGATGATGATGGGGGGTGGTGATGGTGATGGTGGTGGTGGTGGTGGTGGTGGTGATGGTGGTGATGATGATTATGACGATGGGGATGATGGAGGCAGAGGTGGTACACTAAGTAACAAATACATGCTATTGATTCTCCAGTTCTTCTAGTTACTTCTAAAAAGCTGAAAAAGTTACTAAATCTGTAGGCAAACAGTTACTGTCGTTAAAAAAAATCGCCTCGGTTACTATGTGGAAACTGTACTCCGCAACAGTACATCCACTTCAGAATCTCATCGGTATTCGCAAATTATCATTTGCCCGTCCAACGACTGCACTACTGCACTCCGTTCTACTTATTTTTTTATTGTAAATGGCGTTAATTCAAGCCCCTTCTAGTCATATACATTCTAGAATCCACAACTGTCGTGGCTATACTTATCTTGTAGCCGTTTGTTGTTCCGTGTTTCAGGTCAACGGCTTCACACATATATTTGAGGCGATCTTCGAACTTTGTGAATGACTATAATGTCGCTTTACAACTGTTCTGTACATAGACATTAATACGAGATCGAAGCACTAAAGTATCCTGCTGCCTCAGTGATTCAGTATTGGGATCTTTACCTTAGGCAAAAAAGAAAGCAGCGCCATGTTGGAAACGTATGAATATTTGTCCTCCAATAAGGCGCTCGCCAAGACTCTAACTACAATAACACTACAACCAACAATATAAGTGCTACTGCAGAAACGTGCCCCCTTAAGCAAAAGCTGCTGTTTTATTCCAGTGGCTTGTGACATTATGTTGTGACGGTGTGGTCTGTGCGCCATCTTTAGGCAGTGCGAGCGGTCAACAACCATCTGCTGCAAGGTGAACGTTGAAAACGGAGATGGCTAAGTGTCCTACAGTAGGGACCTTGTATTGGACTTGGCTATCAATGTCAGTTTCAGAGAAAATAAATCCAAAGCATCCAACACTGAAATTTAATAGATGTTCATTCCCTATCCTTGAGCAAGTATACAAAAAGTATACAGAAGGTGCAGAGGAACTGCAGAAAAAGATTCAAAACCGAGAGGAAAAGTTGCTTCCATTGGTGACTGTGCAGAGACGAGGCGGGGGCTCTATGTCGGAGATGGACAGTTACGGGTGCGGCGTCTTTATGACTGACGCCGAGACACCAACTGTTCAAGAAAACATGGGTTTCATAGTCTAGGATCACCGTTCACAGCTTTCCGGTGTGGTGGGGCCAGTCGGCCAGTCTCACGTGACAGGTTTCCGAAAGCATCGCGAAAC
The DNA here is from genome assembly GCF_023864275.1 of Schistocerca cancellata. NCBI lineage: Eukaryota > Metazoa > Arthropoda > Insecta > Orthoptera > Acrididae > Schistocerca > Schistocerca cancellata. Next base: position 443,248,471 of record NC_064631.1, read on the forward strand.
TAGTTGAAGTGTGCTCGTCTCCCTTTGTGTGTGGTTGCGAGAGAGAGCTGCTTGCCTTCTTTTGTATAAATAACAGTAACAGTTTTCTCATGTACATCGTTCGTGAGGCTCGATGAGCGTTGCTACTACTACAGCGATGAATTTCTCACATTCAGGAGTCACGCTGAGGAAAGAGTTCGACCGATTGCGACTTAGCAACCACGTGCGTACAGCAATCCTGATGCAGACGTGTTTCTGAAAACCTCAAAGTGACTAGAATAGGCGCTGTGTTCGGCGGCGCCGGCCGGGCTATAGGCTCATTGATTTCTAAGGATAGAAATGAACCTTGTGGGATGCAGGGGAGTTCCATATGGATTTGTCCTCGGCGTCAGCTGGCGCTTCTGATTTCGCGTTTCTGTTCGCATACGTTGACACTGTATGCTGCCGACGTAGATTACGACAGTTATTCGCGAGGCATCAGACAAGCCTTCCACCAAAATTACGAAGCGTTTTATGAGTCCAGTTAAGTATGGTGTAAATTTAAGCTATGTTGATGGCCGCATGGAAATTGTTTTTAGAATGTTGTCGTAGATCCTGGCTGAAAGGGTTCAGAAGGGCTAAAAAAAACAGAAACCACTAGAAAAATACTAAAAAATTTCAAACAAAATGGTATTACGATGTACATCAAACGATTCCGTCTGATCAGAGGATTACGAAACTGAAATTTTACTTTGTTTGGGCAAAGCTTTACGAAAGTTATTGATTCATCTTTATCGATATTTTAGTTACTTAATATTTTTAAATAGTTAATAGTGATGTGCTAATTTCTTAATAGTGAATAAAACGACGTCTTGAAAGCGAAAGTAGTTCTTATAATTGAGGTATTTTGACCTCTTGGTCCAACTGAAGTACATCATCTGCTTCAAAAGGCTTTGCTAAATAAATGTCAAAAGAAGCGCGAGTGGTGTTCTATGAAGCTTTGCAGAATTAGTTGATGAATCCCCCAACGAAACCTATAATGTCATTGCGAATAAGGTTTACGCTAACTTCCAATACATACCAGTAAAGCTATAGATAATTTTTGGAAGATAAACCAAGTAAGAACACATGAACCACAGAAGAAAGCTGATAAAGTCAAAATAAGTAAAAAGATCGTATCGGAAAGGGACGAAAATATTCAAGCATTTTTTATGTAGTGGCCGAAATCGTGTGTTACGTCACACCATAACCAAGTTTTGTTAACAGGAAGCTCTACCTCTTTAACAACAGGATAATTAGAAATCTCACACTCTCTCAAATGGAGAACAATGGACGAGTAAAGAGTTTGTCCAGTATCTCAGGAATCTACCTGGAACTCGCTCCAACGTATTTAGGGAAGGCAAGAGTGATCTTAATTAGTATCCTTGGACGGGAATTTACGTCACATTTGTTCCGGATACGAACTTGCTCTCTTAACGATAGCGCCACTCTACTTGATACATTAAACCTCATCAGATACTCCCCATAACAATTAAATAAATTTTAAAATTACTTTCATTTGTTTATGCCTATGAAAACACTGACATCGCATTTTAAAAATAAGTTTCCGGATCTCTGCATGTACTTTATTTTAGCTATCGGAAATTTACCCAGCAGAGTATCGTCCGTCCTTCGCTTCTTGAATGTAAGTTTCGTCGAGTTTCTGTTAGAATACGACTCTTCATACACGTGGACCCAGTAACACTGTAAGTACCAATTGCAACTTTATTCAACTCATAACAAATGATTGGAAGACTACTGCAAGTACTGGAAACGAAGGATTCAGCCTTCTGTAAACGTTTTATGGCAGTTCACTTGTTTTCTGAAATCATGTGGATTTTTCGCTATTCAGTTGCCCTACACCAAATTGTGCGAAATGACAGCTCTATAAGTCTGTGTTTCTGAATTTCAGTAACGATATTTCGGAGGAACCATGCCAGTATCATTCGTGTTGGCATTAAGATAACATGAAACAACTTTTAATTGCTGTACCAATTTATTACTTCCTGAGTTCATTCAATGATAATTACTAAACTGATTAAATAAACTGTACCAAAATAACATTCTATAATCAGCGATATAGTTTTATTGGCCAAAAAAGTTTGTTATACGAACTAAATGTGTACTCTATAGGGGAAAAAATTAACATAATTTCTAATGAAAGAACTTTGCCTACCATTAAAAAGCAGCCTTGCAATTTAAATTGGACTCATTCGTCTATGATATAAAACCCATCACAAGTTAGACCAAAAATTCCTGCAGTAACTGAATACATGTTAATAATACGTAATCGAAAACTGTTGTCATGAAAATTTTTTGCTTCAGTTTCGATATAAAGAAACAATTACATTCACATATCCGAACAATGTTAAATCCTGATGTATTTCTTTTAGTGAGCCTCCAAATTCGCCCAAGTACAGAAACTTCTCTCAGAATTACTAAATTTCTCTATTTACAACGGCTCCTTTTATGGTAGAGGGACATTGGCGTATTTCAAAATCGATTCTCTTAACTGCTTTGCCTGTCGTAATCGTAAACATCCACTCTACTGTTATTCACTCTCCAAGCTGATGGAGCTGTGTAATTCTCACATACTTGTAAATCTCCCTCTTAAAGCATTGTGTGGAACAGTACTTCGTAGCCCAGTTCAGAGAGCAGAAAAACATATGGATACACCACTGTGGGAATAATGTTCTCTAATGTTATTCAATTATTTATTCAAGTAGCCCCTTTACACAGCACATTAAATCAGTTTCTCGATTCCTACCGCACACACTCTTCAGACTGTTCGATCACATTCCTTTTATATGGTCAGTTCTCTGCTTCCAGAGTTGCTCGAAGTTATGAAGCTGTTTTCTTTTTCTTTCTTCTTCGTCCAAGGAGGCCAGTTCCCGAATTTTGTTCCTAAATAAGTTGCTGTTATCTGTGTCCATTATGCTGATGTTCGCTTCTTTAAGGTCATTTAGTTATGAGTAAGCCGTACTGGTTGTTCTCTCAGCATCAAAATTTTACTAATAATTGGCTTCTACAGTCTGTCATCATACATTCTAGCCAAATGACCGAACAATGGAATTCTTCTTTTGGGCATTGTGTGTATTATTTGCTCTAAATATTCATAGATTTCTTTCTTAGGGGTGGCCTCGCGTAAGGGGTTTCTGTTCTCCTTGGGGCAAGAATGCTACTAACCAGTCCTCTTTCTATTTTCATAAAGTTGTTTACACCCCGTTTCCCCACTAGTTTTAGTGTTTTGGCGCCATATAGAGCCTCAGACCTCAATGTTCAAGTTTGGTGTCCCAAGATGAAGCCTTTTTCTTGAGTATGTTAGTTGTGTTGTGGAATGCAGTGTTCATCTTATTTTCTCTATTAACTAAGATGACTTTCTTATTATTGTTTAAACTTATCCACCCTCATTAATATTTGAATGAGCTGATTTTTTTTAATTTTGGTTCGATTTATGTATAATTTCAATGATAATTTTTAACGTATGTTACTAATTCTGTCTTTGGAAAGGAAATTTGTCAATCGATTTTACCTGCTTGCGCATCAAGGTTTTTCCCTAGATGTTTTTATTTTCTGGGATGTCTTTTATCACAGCAGTGTCATATGTGAATGCCATGCAGTCCACATAGATGCTATTTTTTAGGTTTTCCAATAACTTTTTCCAGGACGCAGTTGAAAAGTAAAGGTTACATTCCATTTCTCTGCATGACTCATGTTTTTATCTCAAAGGATTTTGAGAATTCTCCACAGAACCAGACCTTAAAAAGTGTTTGTTAATGTGTCTTGGATAATGTTTTTAGCTTTTCGATCGAAACCAGTTCATTCATAATAGTGACGAAGGACCTTCTGTCAGTGGAATCATATGCTTTCTTGATGTCTAAAAAATGTAACTATTGTATCTTTGGTTCTCAGTTGTCTCATTTGCAGAACAGTTTTTAGATTCCAGATCTCTTCACGGCCTGATCTACTTTTTCGAAATCCGCCTTTGTATGTCCCTATCTGTGTATAGGTTGGGAATCTACACGATTGAGTAGGGCTTAGGTAAAATTTTGTATGTCACTGGTGATAGTGATATACCTCTATAATTTATTGTGTGATTTTTTGGGGGTTTCTTATGCAGAGGATCTATAATATCCTCTTTCCAGTTCTCTGATATTTCTTTTTCTGCCAGATTTTATCTTCTATGGTTTTAAGTTCAAGAATGATGCCAGAGGGCTTACCATAATTCTGAATTAATACCATCATCACTGCACCCCTTATTCATTCTTAAAGATCATATAATTACTTTAAATTTTTTCTCAGCTTTGGCTGTCAAGTTGTCGTTTCCACTAAAACTTGTACTAACGAAAATTTTTTGTTCAGTTTCATGACAGTTATGCAAACTGCTAAAAACATTTGCCATTATATCATAGTATTCCAGCTTAGATGGAGCCGCCTGATTTGATTTTGAGTTTCAAAGCTTTAAAGTTGGCTAAAATCTCCAATGAGTTGATATGGCTTATTGCAGATGGATAACTTTCTCTCTCTTTTAATAGTTCTAGCAGTTTCCGTTCTTCTTTCTAGGAGGTTGTTTCTGTTTTTCTGACTTTTACTTGCATTCCAGTTTTACCATGTCTTCTGCATTTAGTGTAGAACCTTGTCGAACTAATCATTCTACATGTTTGTGATTCCGTTTTAAGATAGTTCCATGTTTACAGGTCCTGGTTTTGAGGTTGTGATTTTAATTTTCCCACCTCCAACTTATAAGTGTCATATTTCTGGATTTTTGTTTGTCTCTTAAGGGTTCTTCTGAGTGGTAACATCGTAAAGATTATTGTTCTTTAAGTAAAATCCATTACAATATGTTAACTATTATCAAATCGCATGAGCTTTTACAAGCGTACTTTCTGTTTGGATACCTCATTACAGCTCTAAAAAATCAAGCAGTTTCTCAATTTTTTAAGAGTACATCATTTTTTTAAGTACCATCTTCTATGGCGCTTCCCGATCTCGTCTTCCTTGAGGGTCTCCTTCAGCGTCCGCGCAAAGTTGAAAACAGCATGACGTACTTGCTGTGACATAAAAGCGTCTCCTAGCGAACGCCAACTACCACACGCCGCCCAAGGAGCATCTCAAACAAATAACAATACATCACAAACAAAATTTTCACTAATATAGCATATATTATGCAAAAATATGGATTGTGTGGACTGTAAGACGTAAGCTTTCCTAAAACATTAATAAAAGACGAGATTACTCATTTATATACGACGATAATAGAACAGAAAACTTCGTACTTCTGACATTTAAGGGAAAAATACCGAATGTAATTACGCAAAAGTTCTATACCCTCACCCTTGCCATCCCATACAGATGATTAAGTATGTTTCTGTAACTTTTTGAGTCATCCGTCTTCTGACTGGTTTGATGGGGCCCACCACGAATTCCTCTCCTGTGCCAACCTGATCATCCCAGAGTAGCACTTACAACCTACGTCCTCAATCTTTCGCTGGAAGTATTCCAATCTCTGTCTTCTTTTGCAGTTTTTGCCCTCTACAGTTCCCTGTAGTACTATGCAAGTCGTTCCCTGATGTCTTAACAAATGTTCTGTCATTCTGTCCCTTCTCCTTGTTAGTGTTTTCCACATATTTTTTTCCTCTTCGATTTTGCTCAGGACCTCTTCATTCCTTACCTTATCAATCCACCTCATTTTCAATATTCATCTGCAGTACCACGTCTCAAATGCTTCGATTCTCTTCTGTTCCGATTTTCCCACAATCCATGTTTCCCTGCCATACAATGCTGTGCTATTGTCAGAAATTTCTTCCTCAAATTATGGACTATGTCTGATACTAGTAGACTTCTCTTGTTCATCCCATTTAGCAGAGCATGTAATTCTTGATTTTCACTCAGGACAGCAATGTCATCAGCGAATCCTATCACTGATATCCTTTCACCTTGAATTTTAATTCCACTCCTGAACCTTTCTTCTATTTCCATCATGGCTTCTTCGATTTACAGTTTGAATAGCAGGGGCGAAAGACTACGTCCCTGTCCAACATCTTTTTACTCCGAGGACTTCGTTCTTGGTCGTCCACCCTTATTATTCTCTCTTCGCTCTTGTGCATATTGTATACTACCTGTCTCTCCCTATAGTCTATCCTTGTTTTTTTTCAGAACTTCGAACCTCTTGCACCATTTTAGATGTCAAACGCTTTTTCCAGGTCGACAAATCCTGTGAACATGTCCTGATTTTTTTCTTTAGTCTTGATTCGATTATCAGCCGAAACTTCAGAATTGCCTCTCTGGTGCCTTTAGCTTTCCTAACTCAAAACCGACCGATCGTTATGTAACAAATCTTCAATTTTCTTTTCCATTCTTCCGTAGATTATTTTTGTCAGCAACTTGGATGCGTGAGATGTTTAGCTGAATGTGCGACAATTCTTGCATTTGTCAGTCCTTGCAGTCTTCGGAATTGTGTGGATGATATTTTTCCGAAAGTCAGGTGGTATGTCACCATACTCACCCTACTCACAAATTTCTTCCGCGAATTAAGGACTATGTTTGATACTAGTAGACTTCTCTTGTTCAACCCATTTAGCAGAGCATGTAATTCTTGATTTTCACTCAGGACAGCAATGTCATCAGCGAATCCTATCACTGATATCCTTTCACCTTGAATTTTAATTCCACTCCTGAACCTTTCTTCTATTTCCATCATGGCTTCTTCGATTTACAGTTTGAATAGCAGGGGCGAAAGACTACGTCCTTGTCCTACATCTTTTTACTCCGAGGACTTCGTTCTTGGTCGTCCGCTCTTATTATTCTCTTTTCGCTCTTGTGCATATTGTATACTACCTGTCTTGTTTTTTTTTCAGAACTTCAAACCTCTTGCACCATTTTACATGTCGAACGCTTTTTCCAGGTCGAGAAATCCTGTGAACACGTCTTGATTTTTTTCTTTAGTCTTGCTTCGATTATCAGCCGAAACGTCACAATGCCTCTCTGGTGCCTCTACCTTTCTTAGCTCAAAACCGACCGATAGTTATCTAACATATCTTCAATTTTCTTTTCCATTCTTTCGTAAATTATTTTTGTCAGCAACTTGGATGACTGAGATTTTTAGCTGAATGTGCGATAATTCTTGTCAGCCCTTGCCGTCTTCGGAATTGTGTTGATGATATTTTTCCGAAAGTTAGATGGTATGTCACCATTCTCATACATTCTACACACCAACGTGAGTAGTTGTTTTGTTACCACTTCCCCCAGTGATTTAAGAAATTCTGATGGAATCTTGCCAGTCCCTTCTACCTTATTTGATCGTAAGTCCTCTAAAGCCCTCTTAAATTCTGATCCTAATATTGGATCCCCTACCTCTTCTAAATCGATGCCTGTTTCTTCTTCTATCGCATCAGACAAATCTTCCCCCTCATAGAGGCCTTCAACGTACTCTTTCCACCTATCAGCTCTCTCCTCTCCATTTAACAGTTAAATTCCCGTTGCACACTTAGTGATACCACCCTTGCATTTAATTTCACCGATTATTGTTTTTACTTTCCTATGTGCTGAGTCAGTCCTTCCAACAATAATTTCTTTTCGATATCTTCACATTTTTCGTGCAGCCATTTCATCTTAACTCCTGTGCATTTCCTATTTATTCTATTCCTCAGTGACTTGTATTGCTGAATTTTCCTGATCATTTTTGTACTTCCTTCTTTCATCGATCAGCTAAAGTATTTCTTTTGTTATCCATAGTTTCTTCGCAGTTACCTTCTTTGTACCTATGTTTCTCTTTTCAACATCTGTGATTGACCCTTTTAGAAATGACCATTCCTCTTCAACTACACTGCGTGCTGAGTTATTCCTTATTTCTGTATCTATAGCCTTCGAGAACTTCAAGCGTATCTCGTCACTTCTTAGTACCTCCGTGTCCCACTAAATTGCGCATTGATTCTTCTTGACTAATCTCTTAAACTTGAGCTTACTCTTCGTCACTACTGAATTGTGTTCTGAGTATATATCAGCTCCTGCGTCCCTTACAATCCAGTATCTGATTTCTGAATGTCTGTCTGACCATGATGTAATCTAATTGAAATGTTCCCATATCACCCAGCCACTTCCAGGTATTCCTCCTCCTCTTGTGATTCCTGTAGAGAGTATTCGCTATTATCAGCCCAAATTTATTACAGAACTCAATTAGTCTTTCTCCTCTCTCATTCCTTCTCCTGTAAATTTTTTTCTGCTCCTGCCCCTACAATTACATTCCTGTTAAACTAAGCTAAGTTAACCTCCTCTAAAAATATTTTGTGAAAACCCAATCACAGCGTTTAATTAATTCGATACACTATAAAATTTCTTTGTACAAACCCACACAAATTAATATTACTGCTAGCCTGTAGGAAATGATACAAACCCCACCAGATTTTGTCATATAGTAAATTAAATATATAAAATACATCATAAAAATACAATAACTTATGTTCGATACTTTTTTCGTTCATAGTTTGTCCTTAGGCAGATAATTATTAATTTAGATAATAATATTACATAAACTTGTTACAGGATTGATATTTTTAATTATAGCATGTCCCTCATAGTGGAACACTGTCCTGTTTCCTCTAACATTTCAACTACTATAAGCATCAACATTTTCTGGTGGACTCCTCTTTTCCAACAAATGCTAAACTGAAAACTGGAATTTCTCCGTGACAGGAAAAGAAACTGTTTCTATGCACAGGGCAAAAAAATTTTAAAGACCACAGTAATTACCAATGAGTAGGTACTTGCCTATAACAAAGGAAGAAACTTCTTCCCTGCACAGGTGACAAAGGGAAGTAAGACCACAGCAAATTTGGTAGAATCTACATGACTCCCCAATCTTTCACATAACTGCAATGTACACCACATATATGCTCATTTCTTCAAGGGTAAAAGTAAATGGTTCCATGACCACAACATCAATTAATCCTATGACTCCTCAGGAATCTTCACATTATTTAATCTGAGACATTAAACATAAATTCTCCCCCAGCCAGGGCCCAAAAGTTCGTCATACCACTACTCAGTGTCATTAATAGTTATATATTAGTTCATATATACATAAAAATACTCCCACTTCCCTGTTATTAACATTTACATTCTTCCCGCTATGATTGTTTAACTGACTGTGTTACAGTCTCTCTCAATTAAATAAAATACATTGTTATCTATGAAAGGTCTTAAAATGTTTTCTTAAATCATTGCAATGGCAAATGTTTATTCCCTTAAACGAGCAACAAGTGTTTGAACGTCTTAGAAATACTGCAGTATTCTAAATTTTAAAATTGTCAGAACATTGTTCACTTGATACCACTTTCTTATGATTGCCTTTATTTTATAAGTATTTATATTTCACTTTCATTAATATCTGGTGTCAGTATCGGTGTTCATTTATTGTAATAATTCACCTTGGTATGTGTGTGTATACTGCACAAATGCAAGAAGTCAGTGAGAATGTTTGTCATTCTCTCTAGCTAGGAGCCAGTGGACCACCTTGCTCCACAACCAAAAAGCTCCAAAGCGCCTCTGGTATGATTAAATGCATAATATAATGTGCACTTGTAGTAAATAATTTCACTTTATGTGAAAATGCAAAATCTTCTGTGTAGTTTCCTTATAATACTGAACATAATCTTAAAGTAATAATGCTTCTCTATGTGGCATACACACTTCTTGTGTCCAAAGTATAAATTCTTTAGCTGCATACTCACTTCATAGTCTGACGTAATCAAAGTTGAAGTAGAAGTAATATGTAGATCACATGAGGTAGATCTCTTACCCTTAGAGATATGTAATAAGATTCAAACTTCAGTTTACATACGAGTAAGTAACATAAAGTAGTAGTAATAGCAGAAGGTAATAAATCTTCGATAGTAACTTGTTTATAATAAAGCAGCATAGGAATTAGCCTAGTTATAGCAGTCAGTAAGTTATTAGTTATAAAGGGCAAAGAGAAATCATCAGTAAGAACTGAAGTCTCTGATTATAAGATTGCAATAGAGAAATTTGATGCCGCTTGATAAATAATAACAGAAGGTAGAAAGTGCTAAGTAGTCACTGGTGACAGTAATTTCTCATAAGGAACAGACAATAACAATTTGTCAGTAGCAATTGAACCTATAAACATACCAGTATTAATTACAGATAGTGGGTTACCATCTACGAAATCTGCATTACGTGTACTCGCTTCACTAACCGAGGATTCCACAATATACAAATAATTTTCGGGAATACAGTTGGGTAACATCATCGAAAACCACCGATATTTCAAAAAGTGCACACCCTATCATTTTCAAGGCAAAACTGCACCAAGTAAGTGCTGTGCAAGTGAATTTAAAACCACCTTCCGCAGCGCTTACTCGCTACAGTTTTGCCATGAAAATGACAGTGTAGGCACCTGTCGAAATATCGACGGATGTCGACAACGTCATCCTACTGCATTTCCATCAGTTATTTGAACACTGTGAGAAACTAAGATTCCACAATAACTTGTAAATCATCTGATGGTTCCGTGTCGTTTCTAATTCCTGTAACAGTCTGCACCTTCTTAAGTATAACTTGATCCAAATTATCTTCTATTTTCAATAATTTCTTTTCTAACAGTTCTTCTTCATTCACAGTAGTATCTTGCAATGAACTACTAGTGGTACATTGCATCTACTGTTGCTTCCCTTACATTAAAATGACCATCGAAATCTAAATGCTCATGTGTTTTATCATCTGAGTTAGTTATTTCTTCCCTATCCAGTAGCTTCCTCCTTAATTAGATAGGTTCATTACTACACAGCTCTTTTATATCTACTTCTGTGGACCAAGCCGTTAATGCTGTTGTAAAATAACTTTTTTGAATGTTCCTTATCTTGTGTGTTATATTTTCATTAACATCATGTGTTGTTATATCCATGACCATGTTTTGCTCTTTCTGTATCATGATATCTATCCTGATTTGTTTCATCTGATCTTTTATTGTGTCAACTATTACCTTTTGCCATTTGTCGGATAATTTCTCCAATGTGTCAGTCTCTTCAAGATAACACTGGTCAGCAATGAACAATTTCCTTGCATGGAAACAGGTGTTTCTTACGTATTTTCACCCCCCTCCTCCCCCCAAACATGAAAATCTTATTTGCGTTTTGTAGCACCGCCAGTTTTAAAAATAATTCATTACATAAGAATGGATATAAAAAGCAAATAAGTAGATTTCTTAAGAAATGCAACCTATCAAGGCAACCCTCATAAAGTGACTACCAGAAAGTTCTCTTATAATTGATTTTTCACAATGTGGCAAAAGCGCGTGTGACTCGTTAACTATTGCTACTGAAAATCATGTTCTTATCATTTACGAGGAAATGCTTCCTTTGTTTGGCTGTACATTCACGAGAGTGAGTAGTGGGATCCAAACATACCTTGTGCTGAGTATCTAGTTCTGTTTTAGGGTGCATTTGTATTAGTGTTACGGGTGTGTTTAAATCATCCAAATAACTTTCACTACGAGTGCACTGTTAAATCATGCACACGACATGTGTCACCTGTAGTGAAGATATGACTTTATTTCGGGTGCAAGCTAGATAATCAGGACCGAAAATGGGTACCACATGTTGTCTGTGTGAACTGTTCGTCTCGTCTTAATGGTTGAGTGAAGAAGAAGGGTGAAGTTGCAGCACCTTTTGCTGTTCCAATGAAATAGAGGGAACCGACCAATGATGTAAATGATTGCTATTTTTGTATGGTTAAAATAGAAGGGGTAAAGGGCAAGGATAGAAAGACGATCAACTATCCCTCCATCAAGTCGATTACGAAGAAGTAAGTCACATCTCCTGACTCAAAATGATTTGAATGATCTTTTTAGGGACCTAAACTCTTGGGTTCGCCTCTGAAACACTGGAATTTACTAGACAAAGATGCTAAGGTTCATTTCTTTCGACATCGTCAGACTGCCTTCGCGCCATTCTTTGATATGGGAGACTCACTATGTTGCTGCAATGACGTGAATGGTCTGCTCAATGGTATGGGAATGAAACATACATCAGCGAAAGGAGGACAATTCGTCGGTGGAACCGAAACTAGCCTCAAAGTGGTGCTCTTTCACAATATCAATGTATATCCTCCTATTCCTGTAGCTTATGCCACTATTTCAAAGGAAACATACAGCAGTATGAAATTTTTTTTGAAAAAATTCAATATAACAGCCGCAGGTGGCAATCTGCGCTGACTTCAGAGTAATTGGCATACTTACACGCTTACAATCTGGATATAGAAAACATTGCTGTTTTCTATGTGAATGTGATATCTGTGATCGGAAGCGTCATTACGACAGTCGGGTTTGGCCTGCCTGTATGTAAATGAAACCTGGTTGGAAGAATGTAGCAAACATTGCGTTGCTGAATTTGAAAGACATTTTGATACCACCACTTCACATAAAACTTGGACTTACGAAGTCATTCGTTGTTGTAATGGACAAAGGTGGACCTGGTTTTATGTACTTACGTTAGAAATTCCCTGCATTGAATGAAGCCAAAGTGAAAGCAGGCGTGTTTGCCCACAAATTAGACAGTTTCTTAACGATCATGATTTTGTCACAGCTTTGAGCCCTCTTGAACTGGGCAGCTGGAATTCTTTCAAAAAACTGTATTCTGACTTCTTTAGAAACAAGAGAGCAGACAATAGTGTTGTGTTAGTCAACGAACTACCACAGTTTACTGTAATCTCTGTTGTAACATGTCGGTAAAACTGCACGTTCCTTACTCACACATGGATTTATTTCCTGCTGGTGCTCTTGGATAAGTCTCATGGGAAAAGATTTCATCAGACCGTATCTGCATTGGAGCAGCGCTGTCATGGGCAATGTGCAACATGTATGATGGCTAACTACTGTTGGACACTACTGCAAGACAGTAGTGCCACAAATAAGAGGTGCAGACAGTGTCCAAAAATAAATTAGGTGTGCATGAAAACACATTTCATTAGCACTTCATGTTCTTTGTGTGGATAAATTAGCATTAACAGACGAAATAATATTGTTTAAGCAGCACAGAAACGAGTACAATTAGATAGTGACTAGTACAATTCATACAAAAAACTGTAGGTGCTGAGGAAGAACCAATTTCAGATTCGTGTTCAGCAGGTCGAAATACATAAGGATAACCTATATTGGTGCTCGAAAATTTCACAAAGCTGAGTTTTGTAGACCAGTGCATTCTAACAATGTTGAAACCTTTACCTAGTCCTTAACAAGCAGTATAACTTAACCCTCCTTGGTAACGTAGTAATAAGCACTTCTATAAATGGTCCTCTCAAAGGATCATCTAAATAGTGTCATTTATTGACATGCCATTCAATAAGACATCTACACTCTTTCCAGTTATTATTGCAAGATTTTGAACTAAATAAATCTAAATGCGACTTCTTTTATACATCTTTAGTCCAGTACTTGGACTTAAATGCTGTCTCAGAATCTTGTCATTGTGAAATACTCTCTTGTGCTGCAACCTCTTCTACATGGCTTCCAACAAAATCGATTTTGTTTTGGTCCTCCAAACATCGAGTCACATGTGCATAAATGGTTTCAGAAACAGTACTGGCTCTTTTTCTTCTGTTGGAATAAAAATTGAAAATCTGTGTTTTAACCCTTCACCATATAAAGCAGGGAAGTCGATCCGACTTATATTTGGCTATTAAATATTCTAATTCTTTACTTATATCACATCTTGCATGTTCAAAGTTTAGATAATTATTAGTCCGTAATTAATCTGTAATTCCAGTGAAGTACACTGGATTACCAACGTTTCCAACATTTCTGCTTGTACACTATTCACCAAATTATCCTGTACGTACTGAACAGTATGCAAATGTTATATTTTGCTTTCCATCCTTTCTTACATCTATTCTTAAAGATCTTCTAATTCTTCTGTATGACTAAATTCTAATTCCATTATCTTTTCTAATATTTCTACCCACCATGTAACTGTCAACTTAAATTTAGTATTGAATTATTAATTTGAGAAAGTTTGACATTCAATATTGCTTTAATTTCTGTTGACTTCTTTTCAGTCATGTGCTAGTTGTCTGTAAAGTAATAATTTCCCCAATGACAGCCACTGTGTCAATTGTGTAACAAATAATAATGCGGAAATAACGGTATTGCTGTTGTAAGATGTTAGTAATATAATTTTTAAATCCATCAGTAACGCAATAACTTTCTTCACGTAGCCTTATTTCGAAACTGAATTTTGTTTGTCAGATTCTTATCTACGTCTACATGGATACTTTGCAAATCACTTTAAATGTCTGGCAGAGAGTCCATCAAGCTACCTTCACAATATTCTCTATTATATCTCTCCAGAACAGCATCTGGGAAAACAGACACATATCTTTCCGTCCTAGCTTTGATTTCCGTTATTTTATTATGATTCTATGTACCGACTTGACAGAAAATCCTAGGAAGTTCTGGTCTTACGTTAAATCAGTCAATGGATCGAAACAGCATATCCAGACACTCCGGGATGATAATGGCTTTGAAACAGAGGATGACACGCGTAAAGCTAAAATACTAAACACCTTTTTCCAAAGCTGTTTCACAGAGGAAGACCACACTGCAGTTCCTTCTCTAAATCCTCGCACGAACGAAAAAATGTCTGACAAATGGTTCAAATGGCTCTGAGCACTATGGGACTTAACATCTGTGGTCATCAGTCCCCTAGAACTTAGAACTACTTAAACCTAACTAACCTAAGGATATCACACACATCCATGCCCGAGGCAGGATTCGAACCGGCGACCGTAGCGGTCACGCGGTTCCAGACTGAAGCGCCTAGAACCGCACGGTCACACCTACCGACTAAATGGCTGACATCGAAATAAGTGTTCAAGGAATAGAAAAGCAACTGAAATCACTCAACAGAGGAAAGTCCATGGACCTGACGGGATACCAATTCGATTCTACACAGAGTACGCGAAAGAACTTGCCCCCCTTCTAACAGCCGTGTACCGCAAGTCTTTAGAGGAACGGAAGGTTCCAAATGATTGGAAAAGAGCACAGGTAGTTCCAATTTTCAAGAAGGCCTATATCTCTGACATCGATCTGCTGCAGAATTTTAGAACATGTTTTTTGCTCGCGTATCATGTCATTTCTTGAAACCCATAATCTACTCTGTAGTAATCAACATGGATTCCGGAAAAAGAGATCCTGTGAGACCCAACTCGCTTTATTTGTTCATGAGACCCAGAAAATATTAGATACAGGCTCCCAGGCAGATGCAATTTACCTTGACTTCCGGAAGGCGTTCGATACAGTTCCACACTGTCGCCTGATAAACAAAGAAAGAGTGTACGGAATATGAGACCAGCTGTGTGGCTGGATTGAAGAGTTTTTAGCAACCAGAACACAGCATGTTGTTCTCAATGGAGAGACTTCTACAGACGTTAAATTAACCTCTGGCGTGCCACAGGGGAGTGTTATGGGACCATTGCTTTTCACAATATATATAAATGACCTAGTAGATAGTGTCGGAAGTTCCATGCGGCTTTTCGCGGATGATCCTGTAGTATACAGAGAAGTTGCATCATTAGAAAATTGCAGCGAAATGCAGGAAGATCTTCAGCGGGTAGCACTTGGTGCAGGGGGTGGCAACTGACCCTTAACATAGACAAATGTAATGTATTGCGAATACATAGAAAGAAGGATCCTTTATTGTATGATTATATGATAGCAGAACAAACACTGATAGCAGTTACTTCTGTAAAATATCTGGGAGTATGCGTACGGAAGGATGTGAAGTGGAATGATCATATAAAATTAATTGTTGGTAAGGCGGGTGCCAGGTTGAGATTCATTGGTAGAATCCTTAGAAAATGTTGTCCGTCAACAAAGGAGGTGGCTTACAAAACACTCGTTCGACCTATACTTGATTATTGCTCATCAGTGTGGGATTCGTAACAGGTCGGGTGGACAGAGGAAACAGAGAAGATCCAAAGAAGAGCGGCGCGTTTCGTCATAGGGTTATTTGGTAAGTGTGATAGCGTTACGGAGATGTTTAGCAAACTCAAGTGGCAGACTCTGCAAGAGAGGCGCTCTGCATCGCGGTGTAGCTTGCTGTCCAGGTTTAGAGAGGGTCCGTTTCTGGATGAGGTATCGAATATATTGCTTCCCCCTAGTTATACCTCCCGAGGAGATCACGAATGTAAAATAAGAGAGATATTAGAGAGACTCGAGCGCGCACGGAGACTTTCCGGCAGTCGTTCTTCCTGCGAACCATACGCGACTCGAACAGGAAAGGGAGGTAATGACAGTGGCACGTAAAGTGCCCTCCGCCACACACCGTTGGGTGGCTTGCGGAGTATGAATTTAGATGTAGAACATTTTCTGTGTGTTCTTTCCGATTTAAGTTGTTCGTAATTATAATTCCTAAGTATTTAGTTGAATTTGCGGCCTTTAGATTTAACTGATTTATCGCGTAACCGAAGTTTAACGGATTCCTTTTAGCACTCATGTGGATGACCTCACACTTTTCATTATGTAGGGTCAGTTGCAAATTATCGCATCATACAGATGACTTTTCTACATAGTTTTGCAATTTGTTTTGATCTTCTGATGACTTTATTAGACTATAAACAACGCTGTCATCTGCAAACAACCTGACGCTGCTGCTGCTCAGATTGTCTCCCAAATCGTTTACATAAACAGGGAGTAGTAGAGGGCCTATAACATTACCTTGGAGAAGGCCAGAGGTTACTTCTGTTTTACTCGATGACTTTCTGACAGTTACTATGAACCGTGACCTCTCTGATAGGAAATCACGAATGCAATCATATAACTGAGACGACATTCCGTAAGCATGCGTTTTAATTACAAGCCACTTGTGAGGTTTGGTGTCAAATCTAGAAATACGCAATCAGTTTGAAATCCGTTATCGATAGCACTCAACATTTTGTGTGAGGGAATAGCTGTGTTTCACAAGAACGTTGCTTTCCAAATCCGTGTTGACTGTGTGTCAATAGAGCGATATCTTCCAGGTATTTTAGTATATTCGAACACACTATATTTATCTAAATCCTGCTGCATATCGACGTTGAAGACATGGGCCTGACAGTCTGGAGCTGCTCGACCGCTACGGTCGCAGGTTCGAGTCCTGCCTCGGGCATGGATGTGTGTTATGTTTTTAGGTTAGTTACGTTTAAGTAGTTCTACGTTCTAGGGGACTGATGATCACAGCAGTGAAGTTCCATAGTGCTCAGAGCCATTTGAACCATTTTTGAACATGGACCTGTAATTTAGTGTATAACTCCTATAGCCTCTCTTGAGTACTGATGTGACCCGTGCAACTTTCCAGTCCCTGGTTACGGACCTTTCGTCGAGCCACGGCTGTACATGCTTATTAAGTAAGGAGCTACTGCATCAACATACTCTTTAACGAACCTACTTGATATACTAATGTCATAACTGGGTATTTAGAAAATCATTCCACTCCAGTAACTGAAAAAATGAACTACAGTTAACAAAACAGTTGAGAGTTGTGTTGTAGAGGACCAGAACCCGCCAGAAATTATTAAAAAGGGCCCTGTCGGAAAGTCTATTGCGAACTGGTATCTGCCACCGGCTGAGTAGCTGCACATCGTCTGCGCTGCCGACTCGCCTCTAACTGCCGTTGCTGTTTGCCGACCAGTTGCCCACTCGTTGCTCGTAGTGTAGTTTCTGGGTGACGACTGATGACTGTGCCATCTGGCCGCATTGAATGGAAGCAGTTTACTACTGCGAACTGCAGGCTACCAATCCCCGTTAAATTTGATAGACTGGCTACTGCGTATTCCGTCGTCCTTTTCTTCGAACTAATTGTCTCGCAAATTCAATTTACATTCGATAAATGTGTAATGCACGTGAATCTTCTGTTGTTGGCTTTTTTCGCGTCTTTTATTCAGTTCTACCTGAAAACGAAGTACTCATATAATTGTTTCGTTGTTTTCAAAATCATCGTTTTAATTGACATTTGGTGCTACAAGTCGATTGATAATGTATAACAGCGCATTTACCATCTAGTAGATTTGCGTGGTGTAAAATGTATGTAATTAGCATCACTTATAGTTTTTTCAAATTAAATGTCAATTAATCTGTTAATTCACTTTTACTCTAAGTTTATTCTTTATTTGTATTTTTCGCTTGAATTTTAATAAAGTTCGTAGTTAATTTTATTTTGTGTAGTTGCCTAGCATCGTTCACTGCTTTACAGCTGTCTTATTCGTGATGATGGAGTCTCCTATCAGTGATCTATATACACATGTTTCACTTGGAAATAATAAAATATTCTTTAATGGTGTGTAACAAGTAACATACAAAGCATTCTTTATCGAGCGAGGTGGCGCAGTGGTTAGACACTGGACTCGCATTCGGGAGGACGACGGTTCAATCCCGCGTCCGGCCATCCTGATTTAGGTTTTCCGTGATTTCCCTAAATCGCTCCAGGCAAATGCCGGGATGGTTCCTTTCAAAGGGCACGGCCGACTTCCTTCCCCGTCCTTCCCTAATCCGATGAGACCGATGACCTCGCTGTCTGGTCTTTTTCCCCGAACCAACCAACCAACCAACAAAGCATTCTTTAGGAAATCCTGCTGTATGATTGAATTCCAGATGAAAACAACGTTTTATTCTTCTGTTTATAAACCACTTCTTTCTTAGTTTTCGCATCCAGCGTCGTCGTAACAGTAGATTGGTATTTAACACCAGGGTCGCCATGTGAGAGTTCTTCTGGTTGGCCAAATCATAAAGATTATTATTCTTCAAATTACTCTGTTGCAGTATATTAATCAATTAATTATCTTTTCCTGGCAACTACATCCAGTGAATGTCTACTGAATTGTGTAACAATTTGTGTTTCTTGCATGAGCTTTTAAAAGTGTATTTTCAGTGTGGATATCTCAGTACAATTCTAACAAAAGTAAGAGATTCTCAATTTGTTATCAGTGATGTTGAAATGGCTCTAAGTACTACGGGACTTAACATCTGAGGTCATCAGTCCCCTAGACTTAGAACTACTGAAACCTAACGAACCTAAGGACATCACACACATCCATGCCCGAGGCAGGATTCGAACTTGCGACCGTAGCAGCAGCGCGGTTCCGGACTGAAGCGCCTAGAACCGCTTGGCCACAGCGGCCGACCTCTTATCAGTAAAGCGTCTACTACTGGTCCGTAACTGCCGCACGTCATCCGAGGAGTACCTCAAGCAAATAACGATACAACACAAAATAATATCTGCCCTGACATAGCAATCCTACGCAGAACTACGGACCAATGCGCTATTGACAATCTCTCTTTTGTACATCATTAAAAAAAGACACGGTTACTCATTTGTGTACTAAAATGTGGGTACAGAAACCTTGGTACTTCTACCTATTAAAGAAAAAAATCCGAATTTAACAACCACGACAAAATTCTGTATCATCTGATTATTTCATACTTACTCTTAAATTTAGCTATAGGAATTAGTGGTCTGATTTTCAGCTATCTTACTATAACATTTATTATTTGTTTTGATAACCATCTGCTTATTGCTATATGGTCTCGTTTTTTTCTTTTTCCAACATATTGGATTCGGTGACACCTATGTCGTTAGCTTCCTTCGTTTTCTCTCAAATGCTGAGGAGTTTTGCACTATGTTGTGATTAGCACATAATTCTCTCAGTATTTACCCATTTCTGTGGGTACATATGTGTGCAGAACATATGCCAACTACATACCTGTATTTTTCCTCTTTTCAATTTATGCGATGAAGTCGCCAAATGGCATAATAATGTGCTTCGGCGGTATTTTACCCATTTATTTATTTTTACCCATTTATTTATCCATTTCCACCGAATATTAGTCTACATTATGTCTGGTTTTTATGGTTACTTGCAGCATGAACATTATAAAATGGTATGCACTTTTTTGAGGGTATTTTTGTTCTGTCGCTGTAACTACAAAAATGCTTGATTTTTTCACCAGACGCGTTTCCCTTTATTGAAGTAAAGCATCATCAGTGGTCTGTAATTAAGTTATTTACATTTTGATTTGCTTTTAGGTCGAAAAACAGTTCGTTAAGAATAGTTCGATTTAAGGTGATTTTTCACGTTGTTTGTAGATTTGCATGTTGAAGAAAATGTTCTTCCGTCATTGGGACTGAGTCAGTTATTTTATTAGAAATGATTAAATCATTTAATATCCTGCTGTTTAAATTGGTCCTACAGATTCTCTTATCATTTGATTCAGAAGTTCCTTGTCCGCTTACCGGTTTTCCTGTACGACTGTAATCATGATGCTCTTTTTACCTAAGAAATATGTTACTGTTTTTATCTTTCTAAGTTTAATGAGAGACTGGACGTTTAATTTTGGTACTGGAAAAACGGAAATGAGTGTCTGGCGTCATTGGCCGGGAGGCCCTTACGGAGCAGGTCCGGCCGCCTTGGTGCAGGCCTTATTACATTCGACGCCACATTCGGCGACCTGCGCTCAGGATGGGGATGAAATGATGATGAGTTTCCAGAGAGCGTGTTGAAGCCTGCTGGTCCCGAGCCACACTAAGTCTCACCTCACAATCTTCCTTGGATTCCTAAGACCGCGTCGCCCTCAGCATCTGAGCCCTTCAGACTTAACCGTTTTCAAAGTACATTTATTTGTAATCAAAACGAAATAAATATGTAATGGATAGGCACACAAACCACAAAGCAAACTTAATAAATTGATTTTTCTCTGCAAATAATGTAAATAAAACCTATCTAAACGAACAGATCAATGTCGTTAAGTTTTTAATACTCAAAGCGAAATCAGTAAATCCGTATATCATATCCAAGTGAATTCAGTGTTTGTATTCATAACGATAAGCTTGCGACGCTTAATTCTGTCACTGACGTAAACTTCCGGTAATGTGTGTCACTTAGTGAAAAAAAAACTAAGAGCGCCGTCTATTCGTTTTTTGGTGTACTGCGAAACTAATAGCGCCAGCTGTCGATTCTTTTGGTGTATTATGTCGTGATGATTAAACATTTTAACTGCTGAACTGAGCAAGCCGTTTTAGATCAAACTTTAATTTAAGATATCTTTTTTTTTTCGTGATCCAATTTTTATGCAATGAAACCTATACTTTACCCCAAGCAATGGTCAAGTTACCTCTGAAAATATCACAAGAATTCGTCTAGTGGTTTTGCAGATTAGTGTGTTCAAACAGACAAAAAGACAGACGCTACGGTTTCAGACAAAAGTTCAAATGACAAAATCTTTTTTCCGTGATCCGACTGCGATTAAATGAAGTCTTTATGTCGTCCCGACCTACGCTCAAGTTATCTGCGAAAACCGCATGAAAATTCATTTAGCAGTTTTGGAGATCAGCATGATCAGACAGACGTGCAGACAGATACGTCGATTTTACAGTTTTATTATTAGTATCTTTTTCTTCTTCTCCTCAGCGATCACAGGCCCTGTAGACCACGCGCTGCATCAACTACCTGCTTCCACCGCCTTCTATCTCTCGCAGTATCTCTCCACCCTGCGGAGATTCCTAATGCTGCGATGTCCTTCTCTGTATCATCTTTCCACCTTGTACGAGGTCGGCCCAATGGTCTTGTTGCTTGCAGAGTTCCTTCAAATGCTTTTTTGGTGATTCTGCTGTTTTCCATTATAGCCACATGTCCAGCCCATTGCAGTCTCCTACTTTTTAATTTCTGGATGATAGTGGGTTGCTTCATTAGCTGTTCTTTCGAATTCTCCATACGCCATTCTCCAACACAGATCCCCCGTTTTTTCTCATTACTTTTCTTTCGAAAACATTCAGTTTTTCTCTTTCATTCTTTGTAAGCGTCCAGCTTTCTGAACCGTACAGTACTATGGGGCAGATGATAGTGTTGTATATCTTCATCTTTGTGGTGATTGACAAAGCTTTACTTTTCAGTGGGTTGCTTAATGAGTACCGACATCTCTCTTTCGCTTATATCCATTGTTATGATATTTTTACTGTTGAAACGTGATCCAAGGTATTTAATCTGAAGAACTTTTCTGAATTTAGAATGTTGGTCAATTTCAAAGTAGGGATTTGGGTTTATGACTCGACCTATTTCCATTATGTTTTCTCCTGGTTAATCAAAACCCCCATTTTTGGTCAGCACAGTATATCATCTGCATAAGCCAGGAGTTTTACTTGACTGTGCTCGAATCGAAGATCATTGTAGAGGTGTAAATGACTCTCCCGAACCACTTTCTCTAATGCAAGGTTGAAGAGGACACATGAAAGAGCATCTCCTTATCGTAAGCCTGTTTTAATTGGAAAGGCGGGGGATATGGATCCTCTGAACTTCACTGCTGCCTGGGAGCCATCCATGCACTGTTGTACCGTCCTAATGATTTTACTGGGTATACTAAATTCTCGTAACGTGTTGTAGAGGCTACTTCTGTGGATGATGTCATAGGCTCACTGGAATTCAATGAAGAGACAGTGGATGTTTTTGTTGAATTCCCAGTATTTCTCTAACATCTGTCGTATAGTAAACAAATTGTCAGTTGTGGAACGGTTGGTTCGAAATCGAGCCTGGTAATCTTGATTAATGTTTTCTGCGTAATGTTTTAATTTTTTCCAGAATGATCATTGACAGGATGTTTAGCAAATTGATTCCTCTGTAATTTCCACATACCATTCTGTTTCCTTTCTTGTGTGGGGGACAAATTATTGCAGTTTTACAATCTTGAGGCAGTGTTTCAGTTTTCCATATCATTGTGATAAGGTTATAAATTTCTTTGTGTAGTTTGCTTCTGCCTTCTTTTAAAATCTCTGCTGATATCTGGTTCTCGGTTGCTGCCTTATTGTTTTTCTGCTTTTGGATGGTGTGGATCACTTCCGGTTCTGTGATTCTACATTCGTCATTATTAATGCTGTCACTCTCAGACATTGCGTAATTGAAAGTTATGTGCGGATCAGTGGAATTTAACATTTCTGGCAAATACTCTTTCCATCTTTCGAGGATATCTTCCAGCTGTGTTAGCATATTTTTATTTTTATCTTTTATGAATAGGTTTTCACTTTGATAACCTCTCTTACTTTTCTTTGTATACTGAAACAACTTCTTTGGATTTCCATTCCGGATACAGATAAATGAAACTGGTATTTCTGTTTTAGCTTTCAGCTTTTATTCATAGAGGCATGTCCATGTCCGAAGAGCTATATGTAGCCACTTGACAATAGTCCTGTCGTTTATTGAGCTCAGTGCAATGATATATTTCTCAAACTGACACATTATTTTTCTTAAGTTTTTCGCTGTCATTGATAAAAGAGTCCAGATCCTATAATGCTAAATTAGTGGAATCTATATTCTAGAGTCACCTTATTGCCTGCAGGTTTCTTCCGGAGGCGTGCAAGGAGCGTCACCCTTTCGCATACCTGCCGTTCGGCGGTGGACCCCGTTCTTGCATCGGCAGCAAGTACGCGCAGATGCAGATGCGAGCCGTGCTGTCAAAGGTGCTGCCTGCCTTCAGAGTGACCACGACTGCCACCCGCGAAGACCTTGAGGATCTCAAGATGGGAATGGTCATCACGCCCAAGAACGGCTTCAACCTTCGCTACGAGCCCAGGGGCTGATCACGCTGCGATTGGAGGACTTGAACCAGTTAATAGTGTTCGGCGAAAACCGTTACCAGGAACAGGCAGAAGGCCTCTTGGTGACTAACGTTTCGTATGATCATGGTGTCGCCAAAATTTCGTTTAACAGTATTAATGCTACTCGTATTCCAGACGATATCAGTGGAGGAGTCACATACACATAACCTGCTTGTACATAAATCGAGCTTACGTCCGGATTAGTTTTCACCACAGTACCCTACATTCGCTATAGGGTGCTGCATTGCCAAGGGTGAAGTGAACACACTTACGATCTCAGACTAGCGCTGTAAAATGCGACATCCTGATACAGAAGCCATTGACGTACTACGTAATTGTAATGTTGGTTTCCAGATATAAATGTAACCAGTCTCTTTTTGTCATGCTTCAGTTTTTATTTACCATGAGCAATTTCACATCGCCTCCTAATGAAAAAATGTGTACCATCTGATGATGAGTCACTAGGTGATACGAAATCAGTTATGAGAAACAGGACTTAAAGCATCACAAAAGGCGATTGGTTGCAGTTATTTCAGGAGACCTTCATCCCTCAAAATGACAGTCCACAGCCATAGTGGATAAAAGTTTAAATGGTAATGTTGTTTTGTAAATTACTGTAACGCCAGTGGTACCATGAAGGTGCGAAACTGGAGCTACTATAGTCGCAAAGTCTTGCACGTATATCATAGAATATAGCACTTGTAAATAACTTAATAAGTGTTAAGGATTACAATGTTTTCGTTTTTATATTCACAGCCTTTCTCTACTCGAGTATTTCTGACAGTGAGGCCATTTTATTTTTAACTTCTTCATCCAGTCTGACGTATATTGTTACCAAGCGAATCACAAATTTTGCTGCAGTACGGATTTTTAAATTTAGCGAAACTATACGGAAAGAAAAAAATGCTGAAACAATTGTAAAATGTTTGTTGGTTAGGTATGTAAAAAGTTATATTATTTATTTATGTATATAGAGAGGTATTTTGACTAATGCATTTGTGTCTGTAGCAAAGTAAAACATTATATTCTGAATATTTCATGTAAAAATATAAGTGTATTTTACTTTTATTTTTTCATGTTTATCTTACTACATCGGATGGTCTAGATTTCTTTTGTTTCAGTCTCCTTATTGTAATATATAACTGATGCGAAATAGAACACGACCACCTCAACAGATCAACTCTGAGAACATGAAGAAATTGGGCACCGTTATTTTAGCACACATCTGATGACGTGTCCACGTAGACATTTGAGAAGCTGCTATTGATGTAATCACGTCATTGTGGCCATTTAGTATTCGAATAGGCCTTTTCTAATGATCAGAATGTGCTGCTGAATTAAGAATTTTGTATAACAGCTCTACATGTTGTGGATGCATATTTCTATCTTTACATTAAGTTGCTGCTAGATACATTCAGCGAGCAAAGAGACCTCATCGGCATAAGGTATAGCCTACAGTGAAACCCTTTACGTCTGTAGTAGTCACCGCGTTATGCATCTGTCAGTCGTTGGTAAGTAAGGAACGAGCTGCAGTTAAATCCAAAGAATGTATAAGAAAGCACCGTCTGAAAATAACAGAGCCCTAAAATAGCCCGGACAGCTCTTACGAGTTGAGGAACAAAATAAAATAAATGTCATTTCAACTAAGCATTTGCCAACGGAAGACTTGCAAGTAGCAGCCGCCAGATTGATGGAGTATCCATCGATTTTCATTTTTGGAAGCCGGACTCTCTCTCACTCATGTCGCACGTAACTCGTTCTAACAAAACATCATGTGGAGAGCGGCTGGACTCAGTTAAAAGTAACGCTAAAGTATTGCCCTTCTTCTTTCTTCCCTCATATTGGTGGCTGCCATACAAACCATTTTCCTTGGAAGTAACAACTATTAGCTTGTTTTTGCTAACGTAGAGATGGTTCAAATGGTTCAAATGGCTCTGAGCACTATGGGACTCAACTGCTGTGGTCATAAGTCCCCTAGAACTTAGAACTACTTAAACCTAACTAACCTAAGGACATCACACACATCCATGCCCGAGGCAGGATTCGAACCTGTGACCGTAGCGGTCGTGCGGTTCCAGATTGTAGTGCCTTTAACCGCTCGGCCACTCCGGCCGGCTCGTAGAGAAACCGTGTGATATTTCTTAGAGCAAGTGTAGCCTTTGGTAGTTCCTTATTAGGTCCTTGGGCATTGTTCTTCTATTTTCATGAAGTACCTTACGTTTGGCTTTATGTTTCCCCGAACTACGCGTTAGACGCATCCTGTTTGAATATATTCAACAGCAAAATTCTATCTCTCAATGATCACTTTCATCTCTCTCACACAACTAAGGCCAAGTTTTATCCTCTCCGACGGTCCAAATGTCATTCCTTTGAAGAGAATATGTCAGTATTTCGATTCACAAGGGCAATACCACGAAGAATTACAAGAGAGAGCAAGAACAGACCATAACTCTTGTTCCTAGTTTCGATAAATCACTCGACATTCACAGACGTGTTGTGTGACAGAAATATTCCTGGTAGAACTGTTGGTAGTTAATTATGCAGGGCTGAAGCAGGAGTGTCCTTAAACGAAACCTGTAATGTTGCCCACTCTTAGTTTCTAATGACGATAGTAATCTATCGTCCATAGTCACGGGTCCTTTACGAGTGTTAATAGTTCGTTGATCTTTTTCACTAGCATGCATCGATGGTATTCTAGTTGCATTCAAGGTCGGAGGGCGTACCATTGTGGTTGCAAGTTCTCCTGTGAAAAACTGATATTGATTTATTTAATTCGAACTTATTAGCTTGATAAACTTCATTAACTGCGAAGAGGGATACTGTTCTAAGGTTTAATTTATTGTCTCAGTTCATCCGCATCATTTTAGTCACAAACCAAGACCGTTTTCCATACCTAAGGGATATGAAGTCAAGTTTCTAAGCCGCCATAGATACACGCCCACAACTGCTCTACAAGGTTTCGTGCCAATCCAGATCGTCTATATGTGCATAAGTTACTGTTAAAAATGTAGGCTCTGTTCACAATGAGGGCATTATGTTAATTACAAGCTGTTTATAACCTCTACACTCGCCTACATGAACTTTTAAGCCGCCAATTGACATAAGCTATTTTTCGGTGGGCATCATGTACACAGGCTGTCCCATTTATCTTAAAGACCCCAAATAACTTTTCACCTAGAAACGAAATGAAAAATGTATAATTCAGATGTTGTTTAATTACCAGGGAACGTTAGCCAGAGTGGTTGCGTTTCTTGTAGTTTTGCTTGTTACGAAAATATGAGCAGCAGTATATCTTTTTTAAATATCGCCCTGCATCTTTTATTCAATAATACACTTTCTCTCCCTAGACCTCCTCAGAAACGTGTCACAGAGTACCATTCACGTAAACACTGCGTTATTAAATGCATAACACGTAACTGGCTTTGACGCTCCTGTATTAGCACACAATGAGGTTACCTGGTAAATCGTAAACTTTTGTTCTTACTGGAACTGACAGTAAATAAATGGAAAAACAAGGAAAATGCACATCTCTCGTTGAATCAGACGTCTTCAACAGAATGTTTTTGTCAGTATAATGCACTCCAAAGAAAAGAAGTTAGGAACGCAACCTTCCTGTGAAGAATGTGAGCTAGCAGAATAGTAAACGCAGTTAACATTTTCTTCATAACAATTCAGGTACATGTGTATTTATCCATAATGGATGCTGTTGTACTTAGTGATTGTTCCTTTATGTGCTGCAGAATAGTAACTGCTACCAGTCACAACAGAAGATGCTTTTATTCAACACACTCCCGCTTTCAAGTGGTTTTCATTCACTTACATGTTTTCATATTCAGTGATGGAGACACTGTCAAAATAAAAAACAGATAATGTGATAATGACTTAGTAGACGCAACCGAAGTAATTGAAAGTGGCAAATTTACATGTCTTGAAAAAATTATAGTACTTACCTGTTGCTGTAGTGTCCATATCGTGGATGCATACTTCAGCAAAAGGTAAATACTATAATATTTTTCAACAAATGTCAATTAGACACTTCCAGTTGTTTCGGTTGTGTCGGTTTAGTTATAATCACATTACTTATTTGTTTTTTTTTTATTAAAGAATGATCTCCAGCATGTAAATTGATATCAACTACCTGAAGATGGACAAATGGCCGAAACTGGTCGTGTGTTATATAAATTCACATTCTGTTGTGTCTCACTGCGGTTATTATTCTACACGCTGTACGGCTGCATGTAGTACAGCACTGTAGTACCTTTAATCGATACGTTGTATACAGTAAAGACAGTCCTTGATTTTAAAAAACTGCTTCATAATTACTTTTCTATCAATGTCTTTGAAAATATTGGTAATGCTACTCAGGCAGACGAACACTATTGTAATTACAGTTCTGAAGTCACCGCGATTTATGATGATACCCTGGACGTTACAAAAGGCGGGACCTGGTCTTAATATGGTGTGTGATGGCAGTGCATGCTGTGTACGGTGCTCCCATGCTGGCCACAAGGATGGTAAAAAGTTCGCGCTTTATGGCGCTCCATTCCTCCACGAGCGCGGTTCACAAATACTTGATAGTCCTTGATGCTTGTGGACTTGGTGCAATACGTCTTCCCAACGAATCACGCACGTGCTCGACGGGATTTATTCGGGGAAACGGATAAGGCCACTCCATTTGCCGAATATACTCTCGTTCCGAGAGCTGCTCCACACTTCAACCACTAAGAATAATTTCCTTTCCTGTTCCACTCGCAAAGAGTAAGGGGAAAACGACTGGCTGTGTATCTCGTTACGAGCCCTAACTTTTCTTACCTTATTTTAATGGCCGTTACTAGAAATGCACGTTGGTGGCAGTAGAATCTTCCTACAGTCAGTTTCAAATGCCGGTTCTCTAAATTTTCTCAGTAGCGTTGCTCGAAAAAAGTGTCGCCTTCCCTCCACGGATCCCATTTGAGTTTCCAAAGCATCTTCATGAGACTTGCATGTTGATCCAACCTGCCGGTAGTGCCGGCTCTAAACTACTTCAACGTCTTTCTCTGATCCGACTTGGTGGGGATCACAAACATAAGAGCAGTACTCAAGAATGGGTCGCACTGGTGTTATACACACGGCCTCCTTCGCATAAGATCCGCACTGTCCCAAAACTCTCCCAATAAACCGAAGTTGATCATCTGCCTTTCCTACTACAATCCTTCTATCCTCGTTACATTCCGTAAGACTTTCCGTAATTTTGCTGCTCCGTTCTGTTTCCCTTCTTACGTACAGCAGTCACCTGCGCTTTTTTCCAGTCGCTTGGGATATTGTGCTGGGCAAGAGATTCACGTAAAACAGAAGTGTGATTCCATCTAGGCCGGGAAACTTATTTGTTTTCAACTCTTTCAGTTGCTTCTCTACGCCGGGGTCACCTATTATCACGTCCTCCAAACGGGAACCCTTGCAGTTGTCAAACGACGGAGTGTTTGTGCGATGTTCCTACGTGAACCATTTCTTAAACGCGATATTTAAATCTTGAGCTTTCATTTTTCTATCTTCTACTGCTACACCAGACTGGTCAACAAGTGACTGGTAATAAACCTTCGACGCGTTTAACGATTTTACGCAGGACTTGAATGTTCTCGGGTTCTGGGCCAGATCTTCTGCTACGGTATGCTTTGGGGTCGATCGCTTTACTGATGCACGAATATCTACTACTTCTGCCCATCGTCATTTGTAGGGTTTCTTTTCAACGGAGAACGAAACAGTCTTCGCGTTGTCAGCATTTTCAGAATTTTGTTGTTAAATCGTGGTGAGTCTTTTCCGTTCTTAATCCTCTTATTTGGCACATACCTCACCAGGTGCGACTTATAGTCCGTTTAGACTTCCCCATAATTTCTCTATGACCTACATACTGGAACGAAGTGATGTCCATTCATTGTCTAAGTGGGATGCTAAAAACTGCTTATCTGCTCTTTCTGGCAAAAACACTCTCCGAGGTTCTTGATCCGTTTGTACACTTAAGTAAGCATCGTCGCTGTGATGACGTCGTAATCACTATTCCCTGTCTCTATACTGACACCGTCTATAAGCTCAAGCCTGTTTGTAGAAAAAAGATCTAAAAAGTATTTCCGTTGCGTGCGGGTTGTATAAGTATCTGTCCAACATACAAGGTGTACAACTTTCCTTCCGCCGTTTTTTCCCCAACATTTGAGACTTTAATTAAACAAATTGGTTACACATGTATCATTCAAAGTATTTTCCATCGCTGGCCACTACTTCCTCCCATCTTTCGGACAGTGTACGAATCCCGCGTCAAAAAAAATTGTTCATCTTTTGAAGCGATCCACGAATCGATCCAATCTGTGAATTCTTCATGAGATCGGAAGTGTTGGTCTGCCAGGCCATGCGCCATTTATCTAAACAGGTGATAGAGGGAGCACTGTCTGGAGAATACGGCGGGTGTGGTAGGACTTCGCAAAAAAATGATTCAAATGGCTTTGAGCACTATGGGACTTAACATCTGAGGTCATCAGTCCCCTAGAACTTAGAACTACTTAAAGCTAACTAACCTAAGGGCATCACACACATCCATGCACGAGGCAGGATTCTAACCTGCAACTGTAGCGGTCGCGCGGTTCAGGACTTCGCATTTT
Organism: Schistocerca cancellata; assembly: GCF_023864275.1. Taxonomy (NCBI): domain Eukaryota; kingdom Metazoa; phylum Arthropoda; class Insecta; order Orthoptera; family Acrididae; genus Schistocerca; species Schistocerca cancellata. The sequence continues at coordinate 443,278,724 of NC_064631.1, forward strand.
AACGTTTCCAAGTACGTTTTGACCTCTTTTGCAACGTGGGGTCGAGCGTTGTCGTGTTGCAAAATCAGTTTATCGCACCTCTCGCTGTATTGTGGCCGTTTGTCTTTTAATTCTCTGCTCAAACGCATTAACTGCGTTCGATAACGAGCACCTGTGACTGGTTTTGGAGCCGAGAATATTTGGTTTGGCCATCGACGAGGAAGCATGACCGGGATATCCCCATGATCTTTTGCGTTTAGGGTTATCATAATGAATCCATTTTTCGTCCCCCGTCACAATGCGATGCAGAAATCCCTTCCGTTTTTGCCTCTGAAGCAACTGTTAACAAACACACAAACGCCGTTCAACGTCTCTTGGTTTCAGCACACACGGGACCCAAGTTCCTTCTTTCTGAATGATGCCCATAGCCTTGAGATGCTTTGCCTCCCACTAATCGTGCAAATCCTTCTTGAGTTCCACGCTAGTCTTCACTCAGCAATGTCTCCAATTCTGAATCTTCGAAAACATTCTCTCTTTCACCACTATGCCGGTCTACGACGTTAAAATCATCGTTCTTGAAGCGTTGAAACCACTCTCGACACGTCCTTTCACTAATAGCGTCCGTAACATACGTACTTGATAGCATTCGATGAGACTCAGACGCTGTTTTCTGTATATAGAAACAAAACAGTAACACCTACCGCAAATGTCGAGAATTAGGCTCGTAAACAGACATTTTCAATCACGAACAACTTTATGATGCAGACACAAATCGACTAATGTTTGAATGAAGTTATGTTGAGCGTGGTCCAAGCTAACTGCCTGACGTCTGCGATCTGTTTCTTTCGACCGCTACTTACCGTTGTCGTCATCTATCGGCAACCGACGGAAGCAAAGTTGTACATCTTGTAGTTTTCTCGAAATATGTTCAAAGGTACTTCACAAGACTGACTGTCCGCATCCCCCACGAATATTTGATGCAATCGAGCATTGTAATTCATAAAAATGAAGTTGCAGGCGAGTGCAGCCCTGAGAAGAGGCACATGGGGAAGGATCACAGTGTTGCAATAACGTTTACCGATAGATTCACCATGTTCAAAGATTTGTAGGTCAGTGCGTCCACATAATACTACGCCTCCCCGCACCATAACACCTGGCCCCCAAAACAATCACCTTAGACAATGTTCCTGGGTGCATTATGTACCCCCCACATGCCGAGAGGTGGGAACATGTGCAGGAGCTCTTGTGCCGGGAGGGTATCGGTGAATGGGCTGGCTTACTGGCTTACCCCCGGCCCCCCCCCCCCCCCGCCGCCTTAAATCCCGTCGAGCTCATGTGCCATTCGTTGAGGAGACTTGTTGAAGCCCTTCCACATGCACCAACGACCATCGAGCAGTTGTCAGCCGCGCTGGTGTAAGAATGAAGAATGGACGCCCTGGTACAGGAAATCCTCACCAACTACGTGGCTAGCGTGAGAGCACTTTGCATAGCATGCATTTCTGCCCGTGGTAATCACACCACTCATAAGGAACCGTGTCCCACCGTTTGTGATTTCCAGGATACCATCATAAATGGTGGTGACTTAAATGTCCTCATTGCCTTTCAATGAAAGTCATTTCTGCTCGACTGCTGCGTATTTCTTTAAGTTACCTTCTGCAGGATTCTGTAGCAGTTATTTATGGTCCAAGTTCTACATCTACATCTACATCCACACTCCGCAAGCCACCTGACGGTGTGTGGCGGAGGGTGCCTTGAGTACCTCTATCGGTTCTCCCTTCTATTCCAGTCTCGTATTGTTCGTGGAAAGAAAGATTGTCGGTATACCTCTGTGTGGGCTCTAATCTCTCTGATTTTATCCTCATGGTCTTTTCGCGAGATATACGTAGGAGGGAGCAATATACTGCTTGACTCCTCGGTGAAGGTATGTTCTCGAAACTTCAACACAAGCCCGTACCGAGCTTCTGAGGCTCTCTTACGCACAGTCTTCCACTGGAGTTTATCTATCATCTCCGTAACGCTTTTGCGTTTACTAAATGATCCTGTAACGAAGCGCGCTGCTCTCCGTTGGATCTTCTCTATCTCTTCTATCAATCCTATCTGGTACGGATCCCACAACGGTGAGCAGTATTCAAGCAGTTGGCGAACAAATGTACTGTAACCTACTTCCTTTGTTTTCGGATTTCATCGAGCTTTCCTACTCGGCAGTGAGACGTCATGCGAAAGTTACTTTCGTCCTTTAATTTTTACACAGCAGTGGACTTACCTGTTCGTATCATACCTACTTATGACTTAATAAGGCAGACCTGTAATCGGTCCCAACTATTTTACAGCAACATGTACAGTCGCTACTCACTATCCCTTCTTTTATTCACTTCCCATTCCTTATGTTTGACAGATTTATTTAACTTAGATACGCTCTCATAATTTTGTAGTAAAATTTGTGCAACAGAAGACTAGCATACTTATTCGTACTTGTAAACTTGTGCTTTGAAATCTTGCTTTTTATCAAATTTCATGATTCTAGTCCATCTGGAAGTACTATATTGGCTTCGTTGAATGAGTATTAAAATATCTGACATAAATTGCCATATCATTTGGTTACACTGACTTAGAAGCTCAACATTATACACCTCCAAGGAATCTCAGACTCTCGTACGTGACATAAGTTTCAGCTTGAACCGTCTGGTCGTGCGGTTCTAGGCGCTGCAGTCCGGAACCACGGGACTGCTACGGTCGCAGGTTCGAATCCTGCTTCGGGCATGGATGTTTCTAATGTCCTTAGGTTAGTTAGATTTAAGTAGTTCTAAGTTCTAGGGGACTGATGACCTAAGATGTTAAGTCCCATAGTGCTCAGAGCCATTTGATCCGTCTACCCGTTCCTGAGAAAAATGGTTTTTCACAGTATGAAAGACAAAGTTATGTCCGGAACCCTTAAAAAAGCAAGTGAACAAATTATGCAAAAGCAGATACAACAAATTAATAATGACGTCTCAGATCCAGCTGATTTTTGCATTTGCGACCGTTGTAGACAACAACTGAAATGAAAAATAAGTAAAGAGAAGACTAACTAAGATCTGAATTTCTATGGTAAATTGTATAGTGTTATCAGATGAGAAGGTAACTTAACAGCCAGTGTTTGTTTCCAGCGAAATGTTATAGGGAATGCCGATACCATTAGAAAACTGAGGGTAGATCGGCAAGCCTGGAATGGTTCATTGCTAGAATTAACAAAAAATTCAATGGACCATGAAATCTAATGGAGTGGAAAACGTAGTTACGGCTGTAATGAAAATGAAATGGAAGTGAAATTGATCAAGCGGTCAAGCGATTGGGTGGTGACAAACCAAGAGAGTTCTTTAATCTTCGTTGATCCATTATGGATCGTGGGACGACGGCTGGCACGAACTTCTTGATGCAATAATTTACCAACAGCCGTATGTATTGTAAAAATTTATTTTATTTTATGAACTTCTATGTGCTACCAGTTTCGGCATTACATTGATGCCTTATTCAGGCCCCACTCGTCGTAAAATCGCTATACACGAAAGGAGCTATATAGCTTGATCCGTGAATCAATCGTTCTGCAACATCTCTTGGTCGCCTGGCCACCAAGAGCTGTTGCAGGACGATTGATTCACGGATCTTCGAGTCCTGTTCCGACGGTGGTTGTTTGTTTACAAGCGTCTATTCTTCCTATTTACTGCGTTGAATTTTAGTGTCCGAACCAAAACATGTTAGTGGTCCTAAATTAGCGTGTCTCATCGAGGTCCCTCGTAATAAACAGTGTCTAGCTCACCTCATCCGCGATTATCGATGGATTAGGACCAATAAATTGTGTGCCCAGTTCAATGTCAGTTATGAGCTGTAGACAAGATGCTACGCAAACCTGATTATCGCAAAATGTGTGCGAGATGGGTCCTACGGAAGCTTACATGAGGATGGAAAAAAGAGGCTGCGAGTGATAATTTTCTGAGCACTGTGGTCACCGGATGAGGTGTGGTGTCACCATTACGAGCTGTAATGTACAAGACAGTTCGTGTAGTGGGAACTGTGAACCCTACAACGAAGAAGAAGTGGAACACACAGATATCTTTAGGCAGAATAACTTGCACATTTTTCTGTGGTATGCAGAGTGTCGTTGCTTCAGATGTCTTTGGAGCCTAAAACATCTGTCTGTTGGAACGCTACAAGATGACTATAAGCTGAAAGCTTGAACTTCCAGCCAGGCCAGAGGATAACCAAAATTTACGTTTGCAGCATGATAACGCCAAGCCCCACTGCAGTTTTGCCACCATGTAACTCGTTGCAATAATTGGCTGGACTGTAATACGTCATCCACTGTACGGTCTTGATTCAGCATCAATGGAAGAGGGATTACACTGACAATACTATCACAGCTGATGTCAAAGACAGCTGCTAGGGTCTGCTGGTTCAGACTTTTGCGAGCGCGGTTTGCAGGCACTTGTTCATAATTGGGTAAAGGTGCATAACAAATGGTGGTGACTGAATGGTAGAATGACAGCGAGCAGGTGAATTCTTGGTCTATTAAACTGTGTTATTGCACACTCTACATCTACTATAGGTTACACGAAAATAAAGTCCAATATTTCAATCAAGAACAGCAGCAAACGTAGCCAACTTAGAAGTCGCTAACCTCAGTGTAGCGAAACAACTTAAATCACTTAATATATGCAAGTCTTCCGGTCCAGACTGCCTACGAACTAGTTTCCTTCCAGAATATGCTGACTGGCCCCATACTTAGCCGCCATATACAAGCGCTCGCTCGACGTGAGATCCGACCCTAAAGACTGGAAAGTTACGATCATATGACTACTCTGAAATAGAAATGATGCGATGAATTAAAGAACCCCCATCACTGACGTCGATTTGCCGCAGGATTTTGGAACATTGCCGGCCGAGGTGGCCGATCAGTTCTAGGCGCTACAGTCTGGAACCGCGAGACCGCTACGGTCGCAGGTTCGAATCCTGCCTCGGGCATCGATGTGTGTGATGTCCTTAGTTTAGTTAGGTTTAAGTAGTTCTAAGTTCTAGGGGACTGATAACCTCAGAAGTTGAGTCTCATAGTGCTCAAAGCCATTTGAACCATTTTTTTTTTTCAACATACAGTATGCTGTGTTCTCTTGAAGGAAACGATGTATTAGTTAGGAAAATAACGCTCTTGTGAAACACAGTTGGCGCTTTATTCAGACGAAATAATGAGTGCTTTCAACGGGGACTATATAAATGATTTAATATTCCTAGATTTATAGATTGCCAGACGACTTTTGACACCATTCCTCGCAAGCGGCTTCTAATCAAACTGACTGCCAGTGGAGTACCGTCGTAGTTGTGGGACGGATTCGCGATTTCCTGTCAGAAACGCCACAGTATCCTTTGACTGACAGCAAGAGTCGAGTAAAATACAAGTGATATTTGGCGTTCTCCGGGGAAGAGTTAGAGGCCATTTGCCGTTCTTAATCTTTATAAACGATTTAGGAGACCACCTGAGCAGTCCTCTTAGGTTGTCTGTAGATGATGCTGTCGTTTATCGTTTAGTAAAGCCATCAGAAGATTAAAACCAATTGAAGCGTAATGTAGACATGATGGTGTGGAAAGTGACAATTTACAATAATGAAAAGTGTGACGTCATTCGCATGAGTAGTAAAATGGATCGGTTAAATTTCGTTTGAACGATAAATCACACAGATCTAAAGGCTATCAATTCACCTAAACACTTAGAGATAAAAATTACGAGCAACTTAAAATAGATTCATCAGGCAGAAAATGTTGTGGGAAAGGCTTTTGTGGGGAAGGTGAACCAAAGACTGTGTTTTCTTGGCTGAATACTTAGAAGATAGAAGAGATCACTAAAGACATTGTTTGCACTACGCTTGCTCGTCCTCTTCTGAGGTACTGATGCGCGTTATGTATCATTACCAGATAGGAGGGCATCGGAAAAGTTCAAAGAAGGACAGCTCGTTTTGTCTTATAGCGAAATATGAGAGAGGGTGTCAAGGTTATGATATGCGATCTGGCGCGGCGATATTAAAACAAGGGCTCTTTCGTTCCCGCTGGAACTTTTCACGAAATTTTAATTACCAACTTTCTCCTACAAATGCAAAAATGTTTTGTTAACGCCCGTCTACGTAGTGGGAAATGATTACCGTAATAAAAGAATAGAAATCAGAGCTCGCATGGATTGATTTAACCCTTAAATACTTCTCGCTATTTAGGTTGAAGTTAGTAACTTCATGGAGTAGTTTTCTATCCCAAACACTAAAAACGTCTGAAACTTCTTTATTTCTGTGTTCCTCTAAACTATTGTAAAGAACCAATAAAAGAAAGGCTTATATTTATGTAAAGTGAACCTTTATTAAAAAAGGAAACATGATTGTACAAACAGTTACGTCTCTTACATTAACATTGTCTTAAACAGAGATTTCCGGATAACTTAAAAACGAAGAAAACGTTCAGGGACATGTTTTGAGATCAAATAATGGTCAGAGAAGTAAACTATGAAATAGAAAACAAACAATAACTTCAATTAAAAAATTGGCAGTAGCTACATGAACGCATCATCATCATTTAGACCAGGATACTTTCAATTGTTTTAGCTGTAAAACAACTGAAAGTATCCTGTTCAAAATGATGGCATTTATTTTGATTTGTCACAGTCAAGACAAACTTTTTGGTCAATGAACTGCAACTTACAATATTTTTGACATTTACAATATGTTTTGGTGGTTTTTGTGTCTTTAAGCCGTAGACATATGCTGCATCGGGCCACGTTCGACTTCATTGGCTGACTCGGTCTTCCTTGGAATTGCACTGGATATTCGTCGACCCCGTCTTCATTTTCGAAACTTTTGTATAACATTTTGTCCATTACAGTTAGAAGTACCTAGAAAATTGTTTGGAATTCGTTTTCCTCTCCTTGATATTTGCTTCATCAATGGTGAGCCGAGATGGTTTATAACATCTCCACCATTCCATTTACAACGGTTTCTTTTTCATAACAATAGCTAGATCGGCTTAATATATGTTGGTTTTCTTCGTGGACAGTGTTTTCTTCTGCCTCTTCATCGTCCTCTGCTTCACTTTCAGTTCCATGATCAGATATTTTTGTTTCATTGTCGCTAAACTCGACTTTATCTTGGAAAGAATCTGTCATATCCGAAGAGTATGAATCTTCATTACCTAACAATAACTCCAGATTTGATCACTGTTCACACTTCACTCTACTTTGTCTAAAACAAAACAAGAAAATATGATGACAAATAAGAAATGTGACGTTTATAGCTACATGGGGTAGATTTCGACTCCTGCAGGTATGTACCCACAGAAATAATGATCGCTGGTTAGCACGCACCTGCACAATGCAAAAGCACAACAGCTACTACTACACTGCTGGCCATTAAAATTGTTACAACAAGAAGAAATGCAGATGATAAACTGGTATTCATTGGACAAATATATTATACTAGAACTGACATGTGATTACATTTTCACGCAATTTGGGTCCATAGATCCTGAGAAATCAGTACCGAGAAAAACCTCCTCTGGCCGTAATAACGGCCTTGATACGCCTGTGCATTGAGTCAAACAGAGCTTGGATGCCGTGTGCAGGTACAGTTGCCCATGCAGCTTCAACACGATACCACAGTTCATCAAGAGTAGTGACTGCCGTATTGTGACGAGCCAGTTGCTCGACCACCATTGACCAGACGTTTTCAGTTCGTGAGAGATCTGGAGAATGTGCTGGCCACGGCAGCAGTCGAACATTTTCTGTATCCAGAGAGGCCCGTACAGGTGCTGCAACATGCGGTCGTGCATTATCATGCTGAAATGTAGGGTTTCGCAGGGATCGAATTAAGGGTAAAGCCACGGGTCGTAACACAAATGAAATGTAACGTCCACTGTTCAAAGTACCGACAATGCGAACAGGAGATGACCGAGACGTGTAACCAATGACACCCCATACCATCACGCCGGGTGATACGCCAGTATGGCGATGACGAATACACGCCTCCAATGTGCGTTCACCGCGATGTCGCCAAACACGGATCCGATCCTCATGATGCTGTAAACAGAACCTGGATTCATCCGAAAAAATTACGTTTTGTCATTTGTGCACCTAGGTACGTCGTTGAGTACACCATCGCAGGCGCTCCTGTCTGTGATGCAAGGGTAACCGCAGCCATGGTCTCCAAGCTGATAGTCCATGCTGTTGCAAACATCGTCGAAATGTTCGTGTAGATGGTTGTTGTCTTGCAAACGTCCCCATCTGTTGACTCAGGGATCGGGACGTGGCTGCACGATCTATTACAGCCATGCGGATAAGATGCCTGTCATCTCGACTGCTAGTGATACGAGGCCGTTGGGATCCAGCACGGCGTTCCGTATTACCCTCCTGAACCCACCGATACCATATTCTGCTAACAGTCACTGGATCTCGACCAACGCGAGCAGAAATGTCGCGATACGATAAACCGCAATCGCGATAGGCTACCGTTAACTAAGTTGGAAACGTGATGGTACGCATTGCTCCTTACACGAGGCATGACAACAACGTTTGACCAGGCAAAGCCGATCAACTGCTGTTTGCGTATGAGAAATCGGTTGGAAACTTTCCTCATGGCAGCACGTTGTAGGTGTCGCCACCGGCGCCAACCTTGTGTTAATGCTCTGAAAAGCTAATAATTTGCATATCATAGCATCTTCTTCCTGTCGGTTAAATTTCGCGTCTGTAGCACGTCACCTTCGTGGTGTAGCAATTTTAATGTCCAGTAGTGTATTATTCAGAAGTGGAGTGGCAAGGTTGCAATAGGAATGGAATTTAAATAAAAGAGTGACGGAGTGACGCGTGGGACAATAAATGGTTCTTAAGGATTAAGTGTTGGTTTTCTTCTCACGCTGTTCGGGAATGCAACGGTAGAGAAATAGTCTGCAGGTGGTTCTACGAACCATCTTCCAGGCATTTAAGTGTGAACTACAGTTTAGTTGGGTATGTCTAGAAACAGGAAGCATTTGTTTCTAAATGACATTCAAACATAGTAGGCTCTAAAATAGAATTTCCGATGTCAAGAAATTTAGTATTCTTCTTAGAAGCAGAATAAAGTAATGTTCTTTCGATATGCACATGTAAAACGGCAGATCTGCTTGGTAACGTACCTGTGAAAAGACAGCAACTTTGCTAAAAGCGTCTTGTTGCTGCCAACGCTGCTCGCCTCCCGACATTCAGCATGTGGTCCGGCTGCTGCAGTTCTGAGGGCTCTTACAGTACTGTAGCTGCCCCTTACTCCTCGAGTGGCGCTGCCCGCCAGCCAACCACGAGTCCAGCCGCCACGGGTGGGGGAAGCTGCTTCTCCAGTCTCCATCGACGGAGCTGACCAGTAGAGGTCTGTGCCTTGTGCACAGCAGTTCGGAACTTGCTTCGAATGAACTTTCGCAACAGTTCCGGCGATTCTCCAGCGGTCCTCGGCTGCTACTTAAGATTTTTGTGCACTTCTAAGCTCCACCTATCCGATATTGATGCGGACGTGTGATTTCCTCGTGCTCGGCAAAGCTCCGACGCCGTTCAAAATTTATTTCTCCGTCTTCTCCTATAAAAGTGTGCCTTACCTGAGTTCCCAGGAATTCCGATGTGTACTCTTCAGTGGATCAGTGCTCCGCCACTACGGCACAGTTGTCACTGAGGTCATTACTGTGCCGGCTGAGAAAGAATCGAAATGCACGACCGTGTCATCCATCACACTACGAGATCAGAAGTCACCAGTAAATATACTGTGTGTCATTCAGCAAAACCAGTTGGCTGTGATGGTGTATCACATACAACAGCATCGGATGACCCTAAAACAAGTAAGACTGTGTCAATTTTTTTTTTTTGTATAATACAGGCAGAGACATTCATAAAGTATGGCAGTGTTCCCCAATTTGTGACGGGTACACGGTATATCAAATATAACACTCTGAGGCGTAGAAGTACCACATTATACAAATTTGTAATTCACCGTCGTAAAAGAAAAAGAAACGAAAGAATGTGTTTCCGAATGTTTCTTCTCAGAAAATTGGCAACTAGATTGTGACTATGAATAAAAATAGCCATATGACGAAAATATCATAATTTTGTTACATAAAAAAATACCGTTTGATGATCGACAACAGTGAATCAATAATTTGGAAGTAACGCTATATTAGTACAAAGAAAGAAACGTGAAGTGAACTCTTAGGCAACAGTCTCAAGGAATGAAACAAAAATTGCTCCGATGTAGACGAATGAACATCGCATAACGATCCAACAACAATCGAAAAAGAAAAAGAAAAACATTATAATAAGTAAAACATTCGAATTCTGTAAGATAACGGATGAATGAGGTATCAGATAGTATCAGTCATCTAAAAACTCCTCACAAAGTAAATGAATTCACTTTCAGAAGAAGGTGTTGTCCAGCCACGTTAAAGACGTGCAACATAAGCGAAACAGGAGCAAGACATGATATGAAACTAATGCTTATAATAAGACAAGTGTAATGAGATCACAGGAAAATAAATTTTCATACTTTTCAGCTCACTTGCTGCTTATTAGAAAGATCTAGGCTGCCACAAAGCCATCACTAACATCATGTGCCGTGATAGTCAAACACAAGGACTTACTGGGATAGCACCTCCCAGAAAAAAAATACATCCGTTAAATGATTTCGAAATCACAATTACCAAAACATTCGATTAAGAGGAACTGCTGTATTTTCATACATTTTCTTTACAGTATTAAATATAAATAAATATAAGCTAAGTGAGAAATTGTGAAATGAGACTAATTATGCGGACGAGAGTGTTATTGGATCTTACTCTGGGAAACATTTGGATACTTTGTTAAATTGACTGAGAGACATGCTTATTCCTAAATCTGGCATAAATATAAAGAAAACATATTATCTGACTTGTTAAGAAAAGCAGTATTTTTAGAACAAAATTATGAAAAAGGAAAGAAGAAACAGAAAGCTCATGAATTTAAAAATAAAAATCAGCAACACAGCTAAATGGTGAATAAAATCCGAGGTTGAGAATCAGCTGTGAGATAATTTATCTTTACAAGACGATATTGCTATAACAGGATTGATAAGATGCTGTGACTCCGTTTCATCGATCGTATAAAGTCAGTTGCGAAGGCAACAAAACATGGCATTGTTGGGATATTCTTGAGATTCTAAAGACACTGCACATTACTAGAAGACTTGATTGGCATCTATGACATACATCTGCAAATATAAGACGAAAGAACAGCCAAGAAGTGAAGGTAGGTGACTACTATAAAAAAATGGTCTTCTCTTCATTGTATGGAGGCTGAAAGTACACGCTCTTACTTTCAGATTATCGTTTGTAATATGGATCCACATACATCTTGAACTTTGCTCCAGATAATCCGCTGTTGATATAGTATATTATTATTCTTTTGCTTTCTGTCCTGTGCTGAGATTACTGTATGATCTTCTCCAGGTTCTCGAAGTATAGTATTTCTTCTCAAAAAGCCGTGAATCTCTGATGAAATAAGAAAACTGCTTGGGGATCAAAATTAGAGATTTTGAAACAGTTATTTTTTTGTTTGTCAACCACTGACTAGCCATACAAAACAAAAATTTTCTCGTACAGTGTACTCACCAAAGACAAGAAACGTTGAGTTGCCGATAGGCACACACAAAAGTAGGAAACTTTCTAGCTTTCGGAGTTATCCTTTGGCGAGCTGGAGTAAGAATAAAAACACTCACACTAGCACAGACAAACATACACACGCCTATACTCTTACATGGTGCCAGCACTTATGATAAAAAAAATTATATTTTAAAGTCATTACGTTGCAAGATCTAGATCATATAATGCGATCTTAGTAAATGAAAGTTGTAAAACGATCCTTTCGTATAGCGTTCATTAAAAAAAAAAAAAAAAGGACGATCATTCCCCTTGGGACCTGTGGAGGGTACATTAGCTTATTTGTTTCAGTTGTAAATATTTGCCATGTATTATTGTTTTTCTGACATGGTCTACATCCTGGAACACCTTCTCACTACAGATCAATTTGAATGAAAGTAAATCTAATCTAAGAATAGTACCTTAAATGGAAATCACAAACAAACAGCGCTATTTTGATGTCCACGCTCCAGACACTGAGGAAAATACGACGATGAAAAACAATAGAACTGCACGTATTTCGCAACACAGGCCTTCTTCTTCTTGCCTTTTCTTTTAGGTCTTTATTGGGGACTTTTTTGTGTCACAGTTATGAAAATATCACTGGATTAATTCACGTTTGTAGTTAAAATGCTTGAAAAATTTAGTGATCTAAGTCCTAATAACTGCTTCCATTAAGATTCAAGAGAAAAACACAACTTAAAAAGAAAATTACGTGTTACTGGAGGAAACAAATGTATTTGCTAACGCTCATTATTATAAACAACAACATTATATTTCGTAATGACTTCGAAATACTAAATATACTGGTCAGATCATAAAACAGCATCGTTTCATTAATAGCTGGAAACATAGTTTGAAGTGTGTATTTTTTAAGCGAAACAAATAAATACAATACTGCAGTAACTGATTTCCTTTCAAGATTGGAGACGTATACAAAGTTGGTTTTTTAATTTTGTAAAACAGTATAATAACGAACACCAAAAGAATATTTGTGGGATTTGATGGTTAAGAGAATAATGATTACGAAATATCATTGAATGAGAAGACTGATTTTTAAAGAAGTTTCCTTGCGTGTAATATATCTAATAATTCATGCCGTGTAAGCGTATAAAAAGTAGATTTACAAAATGATAGATTTTGGATTCAAGTACATTGACGAATGTACAATCACACATTGTGCTTTTGTTCAACCCTGACAAAGTAGGCGGTATTAAATCTAACGGAGTATACATATAAAGGATGGTAATATTGTGATTAGAATAATAAAACTAAATTATAGGTTAAAATTGAGCTATGACTTAATTCAAATTTGTAGCTAATGAATTGTCTGTGGTTGTTAGTAAATAATGGGCAAAGTTTGTCTGAAGAGTTAAGGAGAAGAAAACATAACTACAGTGGAGATACAGATACTCTAAAATAACACGTCATTTGGAAGTTTGAAATACGCTGAAAATGAAAATGAAGTACCTACCATAAGACAGATAGAGCGGGAAGTTGACAACGTGCAGTTGAGAACAATTAGTTAACTTTAAAGTAAGAGAAATACAGAGGTTACTTCGATCATTAAAATCAAGTTTAGACTGTATGCTTGATGGTTGATCGCAGCTCATTCAACAGGTTCTGCTTCTTTTATTGTCTTTCCTGAAACTGTGTCAAGACGAAGGGCTGCTTCTGGTAACTACAACGTTCAGTCAGCACAAGCTTGGAAGATGTAGACTAAGTACTCGCTTAGACTCAAACAAGAAAGAATCAGAACACACATCAACAAAAACTGTTTAATGAAACTTTTTCCGTTACACTTCTTGTAACTCCCATTAGTTTCATTCTTTTATACCGAAAAAATGTGGGGGGGAAATGGTCACCTGGAGGAAATTAGAGACTCATGTTTGAGCACCTGATGATGGCATCAGGCTGCCGAAACGAGTAGCGTTACGATAAATATTGCAATTAAATGCAACTGAGCAGCCAGTAGTCTTGCTTATGAAATTCAGAAACGAGTCACAAACCTGACTGATATTCGAAAACTAGGGAAGCATTTCAGGTAAGCTATTTGAAGTTGCAGACCTTGCGTTTCACATCTATCGCAGAATGTAACGCGGGAAGCTACCAATTTCCAGTGAAGATTTTAGTGATTCAAACCGCCTGTATCGCACGTTCAGTCATTTCCTCCCGTCGCACAGTCTTCTCATTACTATGGCCCTACACATTCAAGAAGCCTTGTCGACACAGCTGATAGCCGACAGTGACCAGGATAATCGTCCGTCGGCTATTAGTATAGCCGAATCGTCAGTGTCGGGCAGTGCACTGCAGATCACGCGCCGGTGCAGTATTTGCGGTACAGCAAGTGTCATTTGGTGATGTGTGCAGGTGCCAATGACCGTGTCTCTGGCTCAACTTCCACGCTTTCTAGTGGTGGTGCTCCTTGAGGAGGGATAAAGGGATAAGCGTTGTACCATTACATTCGTAACCTGATGTCAGTACTAGGCGGAACTGATACAAGCGATTCTCTATCACATTAGTGTCTTATTTTATTAATTATCTCCCTCTTTTTGTCGTCTCCACAGCCTACTCCTTCTATCTCTAAGACCGTATGTTAAAGTTTATTCCATAAAAACAATTGATTATTCTTAAACATTGAGTGGTTTGCTCGAGCTGATAATACAAGGGGTCGTTCGACATATTAGTATACCGGCACGCTGTACAAAATGATGGAGTTGTTGAGTTGCTCATGGGAAAAATGGCGTGGCAAGTATTCTTCATAAAACTAATTTTGTATAAAACGTTCCATTGCGTACATGAACGACATACAATGAGAAACACGTTAGGACTAAATTACAGAATCTCAATTTTCGTTCCGTTTTTGTTACATTTTCCGGAATATGTAAGAAGGTGAGTCCACAAATAAGTGCAAACGCCAGAACGTCGTGTGTCACTTTAAAATTTGCACCTTTACTTATCTAGACGGTGGTAGCATATGTCACGTTGAAGGTAGTCGATACACACTATTCCGCGGCCAATGATTAATGATCTGCAGCCAGATCAAGATGACAGATGTGCTATGAGTGTGTACTCGACTAGAAAAATGCGGTTTCTGGGAAACGAGGAACGTGCCTCAGAGTACGTACATGGGGAAATTAGTCTAGTATATGGTTACAACATGGAAATTTTTGGTCAACAGGTAACTGGAACTGAGCAAAGGACAAGAAAACGTCACAAGCAAGGAGAGTTCTAGCGCTCCTGGTTATTCAGTGAAGGCAAATTGTTTCCCCGCCTAGTGGTATTCCCTACACCGAAGTAAGACGGTCTTTTGGGTTGAAGCAAGTGAAAGAAACAAATAAACTTGTTGTGACCAACGAGGTCACTCGTTAGGTGCGAAACCTGCCACAAGAATTCTATACTGCATGCTTTTAATGCTTTGTCGGGCTAGGGGATAAGTGTTTCAGATTATAAGGAGAGTATGTTGAAATGGGTGGCTGGTTGGTTGATTTGGGGGAGGGCGGGAAACAGCGAGGTCATCGATATCATCGGATTGTGGAAGGATTGGGAAGGAAGTCGTCCGTGCTGCCTCAAAGGAACCACCCTGGCACCTGCCTGAAGCTGCACTACTGGCCGTTAAAATTGCTAGACCAAGAAGAAATGCAGATGATAAACGGGTATTCATTGGACAAATATATTATAATAGAACTGACATGTGATTACATTTTCAAGCAATTTGGGTGCATGGATCCTAAGAAATCAGTACCCAGAACAACCACCTCTGGCCGTAATAACGGCCTTGATACGCCAGGGCATTGAGTCAAACAGAGCTTGGATGGCGTGTACATGTACAGCTACCCATGCAGCTTCAACACGATACCACAGTTCATCAAGAGTAGTGACTGGCGTATTGTGAAGAGTCAGTTGCTCGGCCACCATTGACCAGACATTTTCAATTGCTGAGAGATCTGGAGAATGTGCTCGAAAGGGCAGCAGTCGAACATTTTCTGTATCCAGAAAGGCCCGTACAGGACCTGCAACATGCAGTCGTGCATTACTCTGCTGAAATGTAGGGTTTCGCAGGGATCGAATTAAGGGTAGAGCCACGGGTCGTAACACATCTGAAATGTAACGTCCATGCGTCCGTCAATGCGAACAAGAGGTGACTGAGACGTGTAACCAATGGCACCCAATACCATCAAGCCGGGTGATACGCCAATATGGCGATGACGAATACACGCTTCCAATGTGCGTTCACCGCGATGTTGCCAAACACGGAAGCGACCATCATGATGCTGGAAACAGAACCTGGATTCATCACAGGTTCGTCGTTGAATACACCAACGCAGGCGCTCCTGTCTGTGATGCAGCGTCAAGGGTAACCACAGCCATGGTCTCCAACCTCATAGTCCAGGCTGCTGCAAACGACGTCGAACTGTTCGTGCAGATGGTTGTTGTCTTGCAAACGTCCCCATCTGTTGACTCAGGGATCTAGACGTGGCTGCACGATCCGTTACAGCCATGCGGATAAGATGCCTGTCATCTCGACTGCTAGTGATACGAGACCGTTGAGATCCAGCACGGCGTTCCGTATTACCCTCCTGAACTCACCGATTCCATATTCTGATAACGGCCATTGGATCTCGACCAACGCGAGCAGCAATGTCGCGATACGATAAACCGCAATCGCGATAAGATACAATCCGAACTTTCTCAAAGTCCGAAACGTGATGGTATGATTTTCTCCTCCTTAGACGAGGGATCACAATAACGTTTCACCAGGCAACGCCGGTCAACTGCTGTTTGTGTATGAGAAATCGGTTGGAAACTTGCCTCATGTCAGCACGTTGTAGGTGTGTGAATGCTCTGAAAAGCTAATTATTTGCATATCACAGCATCTTCGTCCCGTCAGTGAAATTTCGCGTCTGTAGGACGTCATCTTCGTGGTGTAGCAATTTTAATGGCCAGTAGTGTATTTAGGGAAATCACGGAAAACCTAAATCAGGATGTTAAAATGGAAAATAGGCTAGTACACGCATCTCTGATGTATCTATCCCAGTTTGCGATTTATTTATTGACTCGTCCTCTTATATTGCTCGGAAGTTCGTTAAAACTGCAGTTGGCCAAAGGAGTGGTCCAGTTACTGCTAATTCGAAATCTGCGTTGAACAGTGTGCCAACAGAAAACAATTAAGATTCCACAGAAATACCTCACGCAAAGGACAGCAGAGATCTCTCGTGCGTGACTGGGCAAGTGACTGTCATGTCAAGATAGTGAAGAGCCCCATCGTAGATCCAAGCGAGTTTCGTATCCCTGAGTGAGTGAGTTCAGTTTGGGCGTACATCAGAATGTAGCTCTGTTACACAACAGCATTTTGGATTGTACGTGGCATACTGCCTTCTTAGTGCTGCGTGTATGTAACTAGTGCGTGGGACAGGGTCGTGCACAGGAGACAGACCACGCAGGCACAAAACGGCTCATTGAGCACCGTCTTGGATTAATGACCGTAAAATATTACGTAGATTACAGCACATATTTAGTTCGACGCTACAGCGGTGCAACGTGTATGGATCCATGTGAATCGTGACCATTTTGTTAGCTATATCTGCGGCAGACTGAATTGGTGGCACATTTCCCATTGTCTCGCCAAGTCAGGTAGCGCAGTCGTTATCACTCTGTTTATCAGGAGGAACGCTTCCAAATCCCATTTACTTTTCTGGATTTTTCCTAAACTACTGCCGGAAGGTACCACGAAGATTCGCTCGAAAAGGACAGGGCCAACATCCTCTCCCGTCATCGTTCAATCTTGTGAACTCTGACGCTAACGGATTCGTCGTCGACGGAACACTGAACACAAATTCTTCCTTCGCTCTTCCCATTCCTGCGTTGAACTTCCGGATTCCAGAAGTCAAAAATGTCTAAAACTGTAATGGGTATGCGAAAGCTTCAGCTGATGTACTGCTTCGCTTAATGAATCTGTTTCTTTTAGTAATAAAAATTTCGACGAGAAGTACAGCAACTCCAAGCCCACACTTGCTTGATGAGAGTTACAAAACGTTATATTGTTAGCTCTAAGAAAGATCAGTAATTCTACCGAGCAGTCACGGGATGCAGGAAGATGATGTTTCCGTACGTCTGTGCGATCGCCCAATTAAACGGTTCTATTTAGGAGATAATGAACAGAAAGCGATTGAAGAGTAGCGCTTTTAGGGCAGAGGAGGAAAGTTCCGTGGGAAGAAAGAACCTCTGCGACAGTGTGGGCGGTTAGTTGAGGTACTGGCGGGTTTACACAGCCAGTAGCGGCAGTCACGCATGGATGCAAGGAAATATTATTAGAGGCTAGGCTACAATTTTATTTGGGCACCGACTATGTCTACTAGACCAGTTTCAGCGTCAGCGTACCTGTAACGTTCCCAAGCTGTCATCAGCGTGGTCAATTTGATCATGAAATCGGCCTCTCAGAGCAGAAAATTATGTAGGTTTTGTTTGCCTTTAGGTGTGTTTAGCTTCCCTGTTACCACCGGTTTGTGCGCTGTATGAATGAAACAGGATTCCCACGCATATTTGAGCTGGTACAGGGTCCACAAATATTATGCTATGTGTGCGTCTAGCTTAAGTAGGTCGAAGGTGGTTAATCACCCCTAAGGAAAAGTGTTTTTTTTGTGGGGGGGCTTTTATGCTTTCATCTGCAGTTATGGTCGTAGTTCCCCGATTTACGATGAAGAGGTTATTATATTGTTTCGATTTCTTGTACGACCGGGTGGGGAGTTTCTTGAATACCTGTATGAGGGTCTAGACGCGGAATTCACTGTGTAAGTCCGCGGTGCGTGTATATCGTGGAGCGTAGTATTTTGTTCTGTATGCCCAGTTCTAGCAGAGTCTCGGTTTACACTTTCCTTCTGCACTGTAGTCTTCGCAATCTGATAACCTGTACTCTTGAGCGGCATGGCAGATGAATGCCGTCCATGATTATTTTGGGCACCTCCTGTTCATTGAACAGTATCCGAGCTACAAGGAGATTTTGGAGACTCAGAAATTGGCGCTTTATCAGGTAATCCTACATTAAATACATGTAGTGGTGATGAATGTGGAACAATTGCTCAAATGGGTACGGCTAACACTCATTTCGTGTCCTACATATTCACTTGATACGTAGTAAATCTGATTCCAAACTTGGATGACTTTTTAGTTTTATAAAAAGCTGCATTCATTTAGCCATCTTAAGAAAACAATAATCCATCACAAGCATTCCCACATTGTCACACCGCCTCTACCGAGTTAACTATTTACATAAGATATAACAATAAGTATTATTTACTAGAAGTCTGACAGGTACAATCATGTTGCTTTGAGTGGGTTACCATCTACCGTGATTACATTAAACGTTTTCTAGCTGCTCAGCAGAACATATATACTGTTCCTACGCGCCCCTTAGCGATGTCGCATTATCCCATGTTGATGACGGTCTGCTGGACAACAGCAGGTCATAAAACACCGATTGATATAGTCTCTCGACGAACTAGTCTGCCATTGATGTCTATACCTGAGATTCCACCCAGGATTACCGGCTGCTAATTCGTACAGTACACTCTAGACTTCAATGGTCATTCTGAAGAATTTTCTTAGGCCTACCAGAGAGATACGCTTCCTTGAAGTTTGCGCTTCCCTATCATGTTAATAATGGATCTAGGCGCGTGTGACAAACATATAAACTCAAACTGGTGGCTGAACGTAAGCTCCACTACGATTACCTAGTCATTCCAAGAAATTCATTCTTTTTGCTGGCTGATTCCGACACAAAACATCCATGGCGTTGATGCTTTTTGCTTATAGTTTTATAGAATATCGACTGAGAAGCACTATAATCAGCTTAATTCTAGAGCTCCAGCCTCAGAATTGAA
The DNA here is from genome assembly GCF_023864275.1 of Schistocerca cancellata. Lineage (NCBI taxonomy): Eukaryota > Metazoa > Arthropoda > Insecta > Orthoptera > Acrididae > Schistocerca > Schistocerca cancellata. Next base: position 443,298,268 of record NC_064631.1, read on the forward strand.
AACAAATTATATTTCTGTATGAACGGTTTAGATAGGGATGCCTCTTTTTAAATACAAGGTTGTATTAAAATTACTGATGCCACAGAAACGGTTGTAACTTATATCATGTGACTGCGTTAAACAGTCCTGCTAATTGACACTGCACGCTGTTGCATCATCGGCCTGAGGCAGCCCCTCGTAACACGCCAAGAGACGGGCTGACTAACTACCTACATAATCTACATATAAATACATACGGTACTCCACAAAGCAACGCACGGTGCGTGGCAAAGGGTTCCCTGTACCACCAGTAGTCGTTTCCTTTGTTGTTCCACACTCAAATAGAGAGTGGGAAAAACGATTGTCTGTATGCCTCAGCATTAGCCTTAATTTACCTTATCCTATAGTATCGTATCTTCGTGGTCCTTACCCGAAACTTAAACTACTGGCCATTAAAATTGCTACACCAAGAAGAAATGCAGATGATAAACGGGTATTCATTGGACATATATATTATACTAGAACTGACATGTGATTACATTTTCACGCAATTTGAGTCCATAGATCCTGAGAAATCAGTACCGAGAAAAACCTCCTCTGGCCCTAATAACGGCCTTGATACGCCAGGGCATTGAGTCAAACAGAGCTTCGATGCCGTGTACAGGTACAGCTGCCCATGCAGTTTCAAAACGATACCACAGTTCATCAAGAGTAGTTACTGGCGTATTGTGACGAGCCAGTTGCTCGGTCACCATTGACCAGACGTTTTCAGTTTGTGAGAGATCTGGAGAAAGAGCTCGAAAGGGCAGCAGTCGAACATTTTCTGTATCCATAAAGGCCCGTACAGGAGCTGCAACATGCGGTCGTGCATTATCCTGCTGAAATGTAGGGTTTCGCAGGGATCGAAGAAGGGTAGAGCCACGGGTCGTAACACATATGAAATGTGACGTCCACTGTTCAAAGTACCGTCAATGCGAACAGGAGATGACCGAGACGTGTAACCAATGACACCCCATACCATCACGCCGGGTGATAACGCCAGTATGGCGATGACGAATACACGCTTCCAATGTGCGTTCACCGCGATGTTGCCAAACACGGATGCGACCATCATGATGCTGTAAACAGAACATGGATTCATCCGAAAAATTGACGTTTTGCCATTCGTGCACCCAGGTTCGTCGTTGAGTACACCATCGCTGGCGCTCCTGTCTGTGATGCAGCGTCAAGGGTAACCGCAGCCATGGTCTCCGAGCTCATAGTCCATGCTGATGCAAACGTCGTCGAACTGTTCGTGCAGGTGGTTGTTGTCTTGCAAACGCCCCCATCTGTTGACTCAGGGATCGAGACGAGGCTGCACGATCCGTTACAGCCGTACGGATAAGATGCCTGTCATCTCGACTGCTAGTGATACGAGGCCGTTGGGATCCAGCACGGCGTTCCGTATTACCCTCCTGAACCCACCGATTCCATATTCTGCTAACAGTCACTGGATCGCGACCAACGCGAGCAGAAATGTCGCCATACGATAAACCGCAATCGCGATAGGCTACCTTTACCAAAGTTGGAAACATGATGGTACGTATTTCTCCTCCCTACACGAGGCATCACAACAACGTTTCACCAGGCAAAGCCGATCAACTGCTGTTTGTGTATGAGAAATCGGTTGGAAACTTTCCTCATGTCAGCACGTTGTAGGTGTGTGAATGCTCTGAAAAGCTAATCATTTGCATATCACAGCATCTTCGTCCCGTCAGTGAAATTTCGCGTCTGTACGACGTCATCTTCGTGGTGTAGCAATTTAAATGGCCAGTAGTGTATTTAGGGAAATCACGGAGAACCTAAATCAGGATGTTAAAATGGAAAATAGGCTAGTACACGCATCTCTGATGTATCTATCCCAGTTTGCGATTTATTTATTGACTCGTCCTCTTGTATTGCTCGGAAGTTCGTTAAAACTGCAGTTGCCCAAAGGAGTGGTCCAGTTACTGCTAATTCGAAATCTGCGTTGAACAGTGTGCCAACAGAAAGCAATTAAGATTCCACAGAAATACCTCACGCAAAGGACAGCAGAGATCTCTCGTGCGTGACTGGGCAAGTGACTGTCATGTCAAGATAGTGAAGAGCCCCATCGTAGATCCAAGCGAGTTTCGTATCCCTGAGTGAGTGAGTTCAGTTTGGGCGTACATCAGAATGTAGCTCTGTTACACAACAGCATTTTGGATTGTACGTGGCATACTGCCTTCTTAGTGCTGCGTGTATGTAACTAGTGCGTGGGACAGGGTCGTGCACAGGAAACAGACCACGCAGGCACAAAACGGCTCATTGAGCACCGTCTTGGATTAATGACCGTAAAATATTACGTAGATTACAGCACAGATTTAGTTCGACGCTACAGCGGTGCAACGTGTATGGATCCATGTGAATCGTGACCATTTTGTTAGCTATATCTGTGGCAGACTGAATTGGTGGCACATTTCCCATTGTCTCGCCAAGTCAGGTAGCGCAGTCGTTATCACTCTGTTTATCAGGAGGAACGCTTCCAAATCCCATTTACTTTTCTGGATTTTTCCTAAACTGCTGCCGGAAGGTACCACGAAGATTCGCTCGAAAAGGACAGGGCCAACATCCTCTCCCGTCATCGTTCAATCTTGTGAACTCTGACGCTAACGGATTCGTCGTCGACGGGACACTGAACACAAATTCTTCCTTCGTTCTTCCCGTTCCTGCGTTGAACTTCCGGATTCCAGAAGTCAAAAACGTCTAAAACTGTAATGGGTATGCGAAAGCTTCAGCTGATGTACTGCTTCGCTTAATGAATCTGTTTCTTTTAGTAATAAAAATTTCGACGAGAAGTACAGCAACTCCAAGCCCACACTTGCTTGATGAGAGTTACAAATCGTTATATTGTTAGCTCTAAGAAAGATCAGTAATTCTACCGAGCAGTCACGGGATGCAGGACGATGATGTTTCCGTACGTCTGTGCGATCGCCCAATTAAACGGTTCTATTTAGGAGATAATGAACAGAAAGCGATTGAAGAGTAGCGCTTTTAGGGCAGAGGAGGAAAGTTCCGTGGGAAGAAAGAACCTCTGCGACAGTGTGGGCGGTTAGTTGAGGTACTGGCGGGTTTACACAGCCAGTAGCGGCAGTCACGCATGGATGCAAGGAAATATTATTAGAGGCTAGGCTACAATTTTATTTGGGCACCGACTATGTCTACTAGACCAGTTTCAGCGTCAGCGTACCTGTAACGTTCCCAAGCTGTCATCAGCGTGGTCAATTTGATCATGAAATCGGCCTCTCAGAGCAGAAAATTATGTAGGTTTTGTTTGCCTTTAGGTGTGTTTAGCTTCCCTGTTACCACTGGTTTGTGCGCTGTATGAATGAAACAGGATTCCCACGCATATTTGAGCTGGTACAGGGTCCACAAATATTATGCTGTGTGTGCGTCTAGCTTAAGTAGGTCGAAGCTGGTTAATCACCCCTAAGGAAAAGTGTTTTTTTTTGGGGGGGGGGGCTTTTATGCTTTCATCTGCAGTTATGGTCGTAGTTCCCCGATTTACGATGAAGAGGTTATTATATTGTTTCGATTTCTTGTACGACCGGGTGGGGAGTTTCTTCAATACCTGTATGAGGGTCTAGACGCGGAATTCACTGTGTAAGTCCGCGGTGCGTGTGTATCGTGGAGCGTAGTATTTTGTTCTGTATGCCCAGTTCTAGCAGAGTCTCGGTTTACACTTTCCTTCTGCACTGTAGTCCTCGCAATCTGATAACCTGTACTCTTGAGCGGCATGGCAGATGAATGCCGTCTATGATTATTTTGGGCACCTCCTGTTCATTGAACAGTATCCGAGCTACAAGGAGATTTTAGAGATTCAGAAATTGGCGCTTTATCAGGTAATTCTACATTAAATACATGTAGTGGTGATGAATGTGGAACAATTCCTCAAATGGGTACGGCTAACACTCATTTCGTGTCCTTCATATTCACTTGATACGTAGTAAATCTGATTCCAAACTTGGATGACTTTATAGTTTTATAAAAAGCTGCTTTCATTTAGCCATCTTAAGAAAACAATAATCCATCACAAGCATCCCCACATTGTCACACCGCCTCTACCGAGTTAACTATTTACATAAGATATAACAGTAAATATTATTTACCAGAAGTCTGACAGGTACAATCATGTTGCTTTGAGTGGGTTACCATCTACCGTGATTACATTAAACGTTTTCTAGCTGCTCAGCAGAACATATATACTGTTCCTACGCGCCCCTTAGCGATGTCGCATTATCCCATGTTGATGACGGTCTGTTGGACGACAGCAGGTCATAAAACACCGATTGATATAGTCTCTCGACGAACTAGTCTGCCATTGATGTCTATACCTGAGATTCCACCCAGGATTACCGGCTGCTAATTCGTACAGTACACTCTAGACTTCAATGGTCATTCTGAAGAATTTTCTTAGACCTACCAGAGAGATACGCTTCCTTGAAGTTTGCGCTTCCCTATCATGTTAATAATGGATCTAGGCGCGCGTGACAAACATATAAACTCAAACTGGTGGCTGAACGTAAGCTCCACTACGATTACCTAGTCATTCCAAGAAATTCATTCTTTTTGCTGGCTGATTCCGACACAAAACATCCATGGCGTTGAGGCTTTTTGCTTATAGTTTTATAGAATATCGACTGAGAAGCACTATAATCAGCTTAATTCTAGAGCTTCAGTCTCAGAATTGAAAACAAATTACATTTCTGTCTGAACGGTTTAGTTAGGGATGCCTCTTTTTAAATACAAGGTTGTATTAAAATTATTGATGCCACAGAAACGGTTGTAACTTATATCACGTGACTGCGTTAAACAGTCCTGCTAATTGACACTGCACGCTGTTGCATCATCGGCCTGAGGCAGCCGCTCGTAACACGCCAAGAGACGGGCTGACCAACCACCTACATAATCTACATATAAATACATACGGTACTCCACAAAGCAACGCACGGTGCGTGGCAAAGGGTTCCCTGTACTACCAGTAGTCGTTTCCTTTGCTGTTCCACACTCAAATAGAGAGTGGGAAAAACGATTGTCTGTATGCCTCAGCATTAGCCTTAATTTACCTTATCCTATAGTATCGTATCTTCGTGGTCCTTACCCGAAACTTAAACTACTGGCCATTAAAATTGCTACACCAAGAAGAAATGCAGATGATAAACGGGTATTCATTGGACAAATATATTATACTAGAACTGACATGTGATTACATTTTCACGCAATTTGGGTGCATAGATCCTGAGAAATCAGTACCGAGAAAAACCTCCTCTGGCCCTAATAACGGCCTTGATACGCCTGTGCATTGAGTCAAACAGAGCTTGGATGCCCTGTACAGGTACAGCTGCCCATGCAGCTTCAACACGATACCACAGTTCATCAAGAGTAGTGACTGGCGTATTGTGACGAGCCAGTTGCTCGGCCACCATTGACCAGACGTTTTCAGTTCGTGAGAGATCTGGAGAATGTGCTCGAAAGGGCAGCAGTCGAACATTTTCTGTATCCATAAAGGCCCGTACAGGAGCTGCAACATGCGGTCGTGCATTATCCTTCTGAAATGTAGGGTTTCGCAGGGATCGAAGAAGGGTAGAGCCACGGGTCGTAACACATCTGAAATGTGACGTCCACTGTTCAATGTACCGTCAATGCGAACAGGAGATGACCGAGACGTGTAACCAATGACACCCCATATCATCACGCCGGGTGATACGCCAGTATGGCGATGACGAATACACGCTTCCAATGTGCGTTCACCGCGTTGTTGCCAAACACGGATGCGACCAGCATGATGCTGTAAACAGAACCTGGATTCATCACAGGTTCGTCGCTGAATACACCAACGCAGGCGCTCCTGTCTGTGATGCAGCGTCAAGGGTAACCACAGCCATGGTCTCCGAGCTGATAGTCCATGCTGCTGCAAACATAGTCGAACTGTTCGTGCAGATGGTTGTTGCCTTGCAAACGTCCCCATCTGTTAACTCAGGGATCGAGGCGTGGCTGCACGATCCGTTACAGCCATGCGGATAAGATGCCTGTCATCTCGACTGCTAGTGATACGAGGCCGTTGGGATCCAGCACGGCGTTCCGTATTACCCTCCTGAACCCACCGATTCCATATTCTGCTAACAGTCACTGGATCGCGACCAACGCGAGCAGAAATGTCGCGATACGATAAACCGCAATCGCGATAGGCTACCTTTACCAAAGTTGGAAACATGATGGTACGTATTTCTCCTCCTTACACGAGGCATCACAACAACGTTTCACCAGGCAAAGCCGATCAACTGCTGTTTGTGTATGAGAAATCGGTTGGAAACTTTCCACATGTCAGCACGTTGTAGGTGTCACCACCGGCGCCAAATTTGTGTGAATGCTCCGAAAAGCTAATAATTTGCATATCACAGCATCTTCTTCGTGTCGATTAAATTTCGCGTCTGTAGCACGTTATCTTGGTGGTGTAGCAATTTTAATGGCAAGTAGTGTATGCTGGCTACAGTAGGTACGTTCTGCAATCAGCTTCAAATGCCGCTTTTCTAAATTTTCCTCTATAGGAACGTCGCCTTTCTTCCATGGATTCCTATTTGAGTTCCCGAATTATCTCTGTAACGTTTGCATGTTGTTCGAACCTACTGGCAGTGTGCCTCCGAATTGCTTCGATGTCTTCCTTTAATCCTGGTGCGGATCCCTACCACTCGATCGGCACTCAAGAACAGGCCGCACTAGCGTCCTCTAAGCGATCTCCTCTATATACGTAACCACACTTTCCTAAACTTCTACCAATAAACCGAAGTCTACCATTCGCCTTCCTACTACAATCCTTATATGCTTGCTCCATTTCATGTCGCTTTGTAATGTTACGCTCACATATTTAACTGGCATGAGTGTATCACGCAGAGCACTACTAACGCTGTATCCGAACATTAAGGGCTCGTTTTTCCTACTCATCCGTATTCACTTACATTTTTCTACGTTTAAAGCCAGTTGTCATTCATCACACCAAACTCAGCAGCTGGATGCTTACGTAAGTTGCTGTACCATTCTGCAGTGCAGTGAACCAGACTGCTACATGCTGTAGTACGACGCTGTGCTTCTGCAGCCGTCTGTGTGATGGGACGCCACCTCTTGCAATAATATATCCAGCGGGAACGCGTATAAATGTTCCCCACTCTCCCAGTAGCTGTCATCAGCATCGTGCGCTCGTCCAATGCCGTCTCTGTGGTCATCACCCGGATATGTGGCCATACAACCACAGCCTCATCGAGCAGCCTCAACAAGTAGGCGAAGCCGCTGGTCTACCAGCCGTCATCTAGCTCTGATGGTTTCGGGCTTCGAGGCAGTACTACTGAGGGGTCGCCACCCACTGGGTGCCACCGCCTGACACATCAACCAGTCTCCGAAAGTCCTGAGCTGGATACGAAACGAATGCGCGTCCCCATCATCTTACATAGGCCACGTCCAGTTTCGCCACACATCCATCCAACCGTGCCTGCTGCAAAGATGGTTCAAATGGGTCTGAGCGCTATGGTACTTAACATCTGTGGTCATCAGTCCCCTAGAACTTAGAACTACTTAAACCTAACTAACCTAAGGACATCACACACATCCATGCCCGAGGCAGGATTCGAACCTGCGACCGTAACGGTCACGCGGTTCCAGACTGAAGCGCCTAGAACCGCACGGCCACACCGGCCGGCTAATGCTGCTGCAAAGACGACAACCATTTTGTCTCAGCAAGGTCGCACCCTTCCATATGACGTTACACGATCTCAACATTCTGCAGCCTCTACGGACTCGCTAACAGCCGCTAGCAATGGTTAGCGCCAGGATGCAACCGTCGACGTACTGCATGAAAGCATTTTGTAAAGAAGACTGTTTTGTTGAACAAGAATTCTTGATGCCACGCTTTCTACGGTACTGGGAGTTCCCATCCCACAGGTTCCCGCACACAGTTTATTTTGGGGACTGAAGTTGCCATCATGTAACACTGCTGTCAGTATAACGATCAACGCAGATGCAACACTTTTGAAGGTGGTGTCATAGCACAGTACGCCAGACCGCTAAAATGCAGGGGACCAAATACATCATTCCCCGTTATTATGTGGCTCACGATAGATTATTGCACATGGTGATTAACTATGAGTTTAGAAATAAACTTACACTCTGTAGTAGAATGTGTGCTGTTCTGAAGCATCCTGACAGATTAAAATTGTGCCCTGAACCAGAACTCGAATGTAGAATGCTCCTACTGACTGGAATGTGTAGATTCAAATGGTAGTTAAATCAAGACCCTACGCTGTCGACAGGCGTTGATATACATCAACGGAGACCGTCGAAAATGTGTGCCACGACTGGGACTCGAACCCGGGATCTCCTGTTTACATGGCAGACGTTCTATCCATCGGAGCCACTGAGGGCACAGAGGATATTGCGACTGCACGGACTTATCCCTTGCACAATCCCCGTGAGATCCATATTCCCAACTTAATGTTCACACACTACATTCGTAGTGCCCATGCCCATTACTCGCAGTAGACAATCTTACCGAGTCCCATAAGAGTTCGGGCAATATGTGTGCATCCGCACAGAAGAAGAAGGTCAATGGCCGGTTAGCCTTAACTATGTATGAATATGGTATCTGTTCTTTCGGACATGTCTGAAATAACTGATACCATCTTCAAGTATGTCTCGATTCGACGTAGTTTTAATTATTTATGTGGGACCGCTGATAGGTGGCGCTAGGTTTCAATGTGTCTCAGCTGGGGAGCATGCCTAGACAGGCCGTGCATGTGCTATGATCGCTGTTTGTGGATGGTGCTATAGTTAAAACACCTGTCTAGTGAACAGGAGATGCCGGGTTCGAGTCCCGAGATGGCATATATTTTCACTCATTGCCGTTGATTCCACATAAAATCCCGATACAACTGATATAATTAGTTCCTTCCCTTCCCTTTCTCCATCCTCCACCTTCAACCTACACAATAAGTTTTAATTAAGTCAGTACAACATTCATATTTTCAACACTTGGCTGAGTCATATGTCCACGATATTCTGTCTTCTGGGAGTGCTAGCCAAGAAGACTATGCAGGAGAGCTTCAGTGAAGTTTGTGAACAGGGAGGAGGCAGTGACAGAAGAGAAGCTGGGATCATGAGTCATGCCTGGGAAGCTAAGACGGTAAGAGTATTGCCCATGAAAGTCGAGTAAATATGTTTAAGTTTCATAGAGGAAAAGATAATTTTCTAGAACTGTTTGATATGTTATTCTTGTGATAAACGCGAATAATTATTGTACAGTTTAAGAAACGTGTACCTACTGATTAGGTTCATCCTGCGAAGTGACAGGAAAGAACAACGTAACTACCGTGGCCGAGTCAGAGCTAATATTCATCATTTGAGATGTAAAATGGCACAGTAAGCAACAGTAGAGAGAAAATTGTAGGGGAAAGTGTTGTAGCTTGGTATACTTTTTAGACTCTTGTCCCTGTAACATGAATTTAATATGTTTTCATATTTCACCTTACGTGTGCAGCAGGTTTTTCTGAGATTACGAACATGCAAAAATTTTTCAAATGTGAAAAACTGTTCCAAGGTACAACATGATTATATATCTGGGAACAAATATCCTACTCAAGCTTAAGAGTGCTGCAATCGAGATGACACTACATTTAATAGTCTACGATTACACTATTACACTTCCAGACACCAATAATCAGTGAGCGGAATCAAGTTAAGAATAAGTATTATAAAAAGAACCGTTACAAGATAAAAATATTCTGAAATAGAAGCTACTGGCAATTGACTGAAATTTCCATTTTCAAAACAGGGGAAATTATTAAGATACTTAATATACTCAGTTCTTTTGCAAATATCTCGTGTTCCATAGTAAAAGACCTTTCGTTTCTTGGTACAAGACAGTGCACCATTGAGGAAGTATGGCTCAAAAGTCTACACGTTGTGTAATTAGTTTTAAAAATGTACAGTATTTTACCCACCATAAAACTCTCTAAATGAAAAATTAATAATATCTTCCAAATACCATTAAAATTTTATACAGCAGTTAAATATATAGCACAAACTCTGAACAAAACACCAACTCTTGTCTCATAATTACAAAAACAATAGAATCGTCAGAAACTGCTTGAGCTGTTTCTAGTGTGCATTCATTCATGTTCTTCGTAAATCAGTCACTATACTGAACCAACGCCCAGGAAACACAATGCGTTCATAGTTACACTACCCCCAGTGGACAACACTCTTCCCTATAACCACAACTAGAATTCTTGTAATTTTTTATAATTCATGTGATGAGTTAGAATGATTGCTACGTAACATCGTAATAATAAAATACCGAAAATTATTCCATATAACATGCACAGGACCATTCAAGGTACAAAGTAAAGGAAGTCGCCAGCGGATGCTGATGGTGTTTCGACACAGGTGGAAGGAAAAGTAATACAGAGATAATCTCCCAATTTTTCACAGACTTTATGCTAAAGAAAACAGTTCCACTAATATTGGAACAATGCTTCAACAGCTATAATTCACTTAAAGGGCAACAAACAGAATATAAAAACGATCTATCAGGCCCCTCTCCGAAATGTACCAGACATTCACTAAAATCACCGTGAATCACACTGACAAAGCATTGGATTTTAATCAAGAAAGGAACAAACTAGCTTTAATGGTATAGTTAGTGCAGTGGGGCATTTCCATTTCATGAATAAAATTACACAACAGGCAATGAGAATAAATTAACATTTTGCCTGGAATTAATAGATTTCCAGAAACCTTTTGATTCACTTTCAACAAAGACTATGCACATAGGCTTACGAACAAGGCACTTATTTAACGTACCTTAGTATACTGGGTAATATATACGTTAAAGCTAACGCTTCCAGAAGACTCCATCAAGATAAAGAGAAAGTCATGAACGGAACAGGAGTCACAAGAAGAGATACCATATCATCAGATCTATCCTCAGCAGGTTGGATGGCGGTTTTAAATCGCTAAACCATAGTAGAAAATGGGACACAAAAAGTAGTAGGTCAACTTTGCTATTTGAGCAGTAAAATGATTTATGATGGCCGAATTGGAGAGGGTATAAAATGCCTATTAGCAGTAGCGAGGAAAATATTTCTGAAAAATAGAAATGTCTTAATATCGAAAATAAATTTACCTGTAAAGAAATCTTTTCTGAAGGCCTTTGTCAGTAGTGTAGCCTTTTATGGAAGTAAAATGTGGACAATAAGGAGTTTAGACAAGAAAAAAATAGTAGCTTAGCAAATACGGTGATAAGACAAAAGTCAGAAATTAGATGGGTAACTCTGATAACACTGAATCAAAACGGTAAAAAAGAGCATTGTTTGTACAACATGATTAAAAGAAGGGATTGAACGACATGACAAATCGTGAGGCATCAACGAATCGTCAGTTTGATAAAAAGGGGAAGTTCGAGAGATAAAAATTATAAATAGAGCTAAGTGATGAATACAGTAAGCAGATTCAAATGGATTTAGGTTGCAGTAATTGTGCGAAGATGAAGAGGCTTGCACATGATAGACTAGAGTGATAAGTTGCACCAAACCAATCTTCGGACTAAAGACCCCAACAACAATAATAAAAACAATAGCAACGTAAGAAAAGAGGAATAAGATAAATTAATGGAAAATACCTCATATATCTGTGTATTATTGGCGTCATTCTAATATTTTGCCTCTAGTGGTAAATAAGTAAATAATGGAAGAAAATGGAGCACGTTGGCATGTAGCATCAAAATGAGACTAAAACTATGTTCAAAAAGTATGTTACAAAGAAGAAGTACAAAGAAGTAACAGAATTAGTTGGGAAGTTTTTGGTATTTGGAGTAATTGAATTCAACGACTGTACAACTAGAGAAAAAATTACATGAAGTGTTTTCTGTATGCTAAGTCATGCTTTCAAAATAAAGCTTCCGATGTGTATGAAACAGAAACTTTAGAATGAGTGATCATTATCAGTTTTGACTGTGACAGTGAGCCATGGACTTTTAATGCAATCACCTTTCTAATGTGGGAGTTCCTCAGCGACGAATGGTGAGATGCGTGGTTTTATAGGGGAGACAGGAAACAAAGAAATGTGTCATGGGAGAATCTGAATCACATAAAACTCCAACAATAAAACCGTTTCAGCCATCGTATTTTAAGATTCATTTGTCTATGCTTCAAAATATCGGCCATTAGAACATGTAGTCCAGTTTTCGTTAATGATGACAAATTTGCATTTAATTCACCGGCCGTTATTCGATATTTGTATATGTCATGGTACCTAAATGTTTAGATCTGTCTTTGTTTTTGTGAGTCCGTGAGTGGTGGCAGGGAGGGTATGAAATACACGATTATGATAGCGAATTAAAGTGCCTTAGCAACTACGTCAGTTCCTTCGATATTCTTGCTACCAGCTCTATGTGGCAGAGAACTGGAATTTCAAGATAGAACTGAACTTACAGCATCAAAAAATATACTTTGGTGACAATTGCTGAATCGTTGATAATCTTGTGGAATAAGACGGAAAATTTTGAGCATAAAATCCGAAAATCTTTCTGGATTCCGCAGACGAAATTAAAGCCAAATCTTGATGTGAAATTCAGGTAACTCCTATGAGAAAACAAATTATCAGCAATCTTCTAAAAGTCACTTCATTCATGGAAAACCCTGTTTTTCTTTGAAGTTTATTTCCTGTCTGTCAGGCAATGTTCCCGTTTCTGTGTTTCCACCGTGGTTCGCCTATTAAAAGGACTTATTTCAATCATCGCCCTGGAGTTGTGACTTTTTCTTGAGTTATTCAGTTTCCTCGCGGCTTCGGAACGATTAAGTCTTCTCCGAGACACGTCACTGGCATCGAAATTCCACAAGTGATCCAAATTCACCTTCATTTTTCCATTATTTCTTCTTCTCCCTGTGACTACTAAACTTCTCTATGCTCTTGGGTGTCAAAATATTTTCTTTTTTTCTCAAATGATATCAGCTTGACTCTTCACGCTGCTACAGCACCGTCATATGTCTTGCAAAATGTCGTACAGGATGGTTAATAATTAGTTTACTCTAACAAGAGTCAGAAATACTTACTATAAGCACTACTATACACCCACGAAACAGATAAAACAGATAACGTACGAAAGAAACCCACGAACCGCCCTTGATGGAATGGGAACGTGTATCTGCTGGCGCTGGCCTTGTGGTGACGGCTAAGTGCACCAGCTCATAGCAATTTCATTGAAGGCTACCAAACTAGTTCTACTACTAGGTCTAGGCAATAACACCGCCCTCTCACTCTCTCCGAGAAAACATTTCTCATGCCTTCATAACCAGTACACTGTGATCACGTTCCTTTTCATAGTGTGGAACTATATAGCGTGAACCAGAAGACATACTTTCACACGTTGTTCACGGATGCGTTCTGAGTATTTTTGTATAAAGGAGTCACGGTATCCTCTGGCTCGTTGCAGAGTAATAACGTAATTATTATTTATTCGGTTTGTTAAGACAATTACCCTGGTTTCCGCGAGAATACCTTCAATATACTTAACAAGCCTATGATATGCACTAAACGAAACGTACAACGCCCAAGACAGAGTAATGCAAGAACACAAGGACGCAAAAAGTATTGTAATGTGGTTGTTGTAGGTGCGGCAGTTTAGCATACTTGTGCTGCTCTTCCGTTGCATTCAGTGAGCTCATACACGAGGTGCATATCGGCTAACTCTTCGTCAGTAAACTCTTCCATAGTGCTGCTGTGCATCAATGTTAAAGTACGATTAAAACTGCTGAAGAAGAAGACCCTAGACAGAAACGAGCAATAGTGAATGGAATCTTCTATGAAAAGAGGCAAGGAGGGCAATGGCAGGCACCGTAGGCCAATGGAAACAAGACACACAGCACATATCGCCGTCATTTCCACTGTTGTGCCGTATTCTCAGTGCAATACAGGTACGAAGCTAATTGGGGCGAGAAACCTACCGAAACGCTGTAACTATGGAATGACTCGCTGAAAACCGCGGGCCTCTAATACCAAAACAGTCGATTGGTATCCCTGAACAACCTCTGAAAGTTTGTCCGTGGAGTTGTGTTACACTATATATGTCTCAAAATGAAGTTACAGCGTATTATCATGATATTATTTTTTATCTAATCACAAAGTTCTTAAGGATGTTCTGGGCCGGCCGGTGTGGCCGTGCGGTTCTAGGCGCTTCTGTCTGGAACCGCGCAACTGCTACGGTCGCAGCTTCGAATCCTGCCCCGGGCATGGATGAGTGTGATGTCCTTAGGTTAGTTAGGTTTAAGTAGTTCTAAGTTCTAGGGGACTGATGACCTCAGATGTTAAGTCCCATAGTGCTTGGAGCCATTTGAATTTGATGTTCCGGAAGTCAAGAGTGATTCGTGGCCTATTCTGGGTGATATTTCGACCACTTGTGCGTCAATACTTCCACTTGTTATTTTCAGTCAGCTCCTACGCTAGACGCAAAGAATCGAATGAGTCCCTTTCATACCTTTCGACAGACCTGAAAGGCCACCGAGAATGAAATCTGGCTCCCCGAAGCGGGTAATAGCAAACTTCGTATCATGATGGCTATCATAATTACAGGAAACTTCCAGAGAGCTTTAGACAGTGTACTGGACCAATTCACGAGCGATATCCTTACCAACTGAGGTTTCGAGAGACGATTCACGGCCCTGCCTCCCACAATAAGTCTCATTTCGGAAATTTCTCTCGCTATGTCAATGTGGAGGCTGGCCGTGTGGCATCGCCCGCTCTGCCTGTGAGTGGACATGTGGCTGCTCCTTCAGCAAGGTCCGAGCAGGCACACGGGGGGAGGGGTTTATTAGTTATTGGGAGCTCCAACGGTAGGCGGGTGATGGAGCCCCTTAGGGAAATAGCGGGAAGGTCGGGGAAGAAGGCCAGTGTTCACTCTGTCTGCTTGCCGGGGGGTCTCATCCGAGATGTGGAGGAGGCCCTACCGGCGGCGATAGAGAGCACTGGGTGCACCCGACTGCAAATTGTTGCTCATGTCGGCACCAATTACTCATGCCGTCTGGGTTCAGAGGTCATCCTCAGTTCGTACAGGCGGTTGGCGGAATTGGTGAAGGCGGAAAGCCTCTCTCGCGGGGTGGAATCAGAGCTAACTATTTGTAGTATCGTTCCCAGAACCGATCGCGGTCCTCTGGTTTGGAGCCGAGTGGAAGGCTTAACCAAAGGCTCAGACGATTCTGCGGAGATCTGGGGTGCAAATTACTCGACCTCCGCTATCGGGTGGAGAAATGTAGGGTCCCCCTGAATAGGTCAGGCGTGCACTACACGCCGGAAGCGGCTACAAGGGTAGCGGAGTACGTGTGGAGTGCACATGGGGGTTTTTTAGGTTAGAGAAACCCCTCCTTAGGCCCGACAAGACGCCTCCTGAGACGCGGCAAGGTAGGAGTAGGCAAAATGCAACAGGGAATAACAATATTAATGTGCTAATAGTAAACTGCAGGAGCGTTTATAGAAAGGTCCCAGAACTGCTCTCATTAATAAACGATCACAACGCCCATATAGTACTAGGGACAGAAAGTTGGCTGAAACCAGACGTAAACAGTAATGAAATCCTAAACTCAGATTGGAATGTATACCGCAAAGACAGGCTGAACAGTGAAGGAGGAGGCGTGTTTATAGCGATAAGAAGTGCAATAGTATCGAAGGAAATTGACGGAGATCCGAAATGTGAAATGATTTGGGTGAAGGTCGCGGTTAAAGCAGGCTCAGACATGGTAATTGGATGTCTCTATAGGCCCCCTGGCTCAGCAGCTGTTGTGGCTGAGCACCTGAAGCATAATTTGGAAAATATTTCGAGTAGATTTCCCCACCATGTTATAGTTCTGGGTGGAGATTTTAATTTGCCGGATATAGACTGGGAGACACAAACGTTCATAACGGGTGGCAGGGACAAAGAATCCAGTGAAATTTTTTTAAGTGCTTTATCTGAAAACTACCTTGAGCAGTTAAACAGAGAACCGACTCGTGGCGATAACATATTAGACCATCTGGTGACAAACAGACCCGAACTATTTGAAAAAGTTAACGCAGAACAAGGAATCAGCGATCATAAAGCGGTTACGGCATCGATGATTTCAGCCGTAAATAGGAATATTAAAAAGGGGAGGAAGATTTTTCTGTTTAGAAAAGTGACAAAAAGCAGATTTCAGAGTACCTCTTGGCTCAACACAAAAGTTTTGTCTCAAGTACAGATAGTGTTGAGGATCAGTGGACAAAGTTCAAAACCGTCGTACATTATGCATTAGATGAGTATGTGCCAAGCAAGATCGTAAGAGATGGAAAAGAGCCACCGTGGTACAACAACCGAGTTAGAAAACTGCTGCGGAAGCAAAGGGAACTTCACAGCAAACATAAACATAGCCAAAGCCTTGCAGACAAACAAAAATTACGCGAAGCGAAATGTAGTGTGAGGAGGGCTATGCGAGAGGCGTTCAATGAATTCGAAAGTAAAGTTCTGTGTACTGACTTGGCAGAAAATCCTAAGAAATTTTGGTCTTATGTCAGAGCGGTAGGTGGAGCAAAACAAAATGTCCAGACACTCTGTGACCAAAATGGTACTGAAACAGAGGATGACAGACTAAAGGTCGAAATACTAAATGTCTTTTTCCAAAGTTGTTTCACAGAGGAAGATTGCACTGTAGTTCCTTCTCTAGATTGTCGCACAAATGACAAAATGGTAGATATCGAAATAGATGACAGAGGGATAGAGAAACAATTAAAATCGCTCAAAAGAGGAAAGGCCTCTGGACCTGATGGGATACCAGTTCAATTTTACACAGAGTACGCGAAGGAACTTGCCCCCCTTCATGCAGCGGTGTACCGTAGGTCTCTAGAAGAGCGTAGCGTTCCAAAGGATTGGAAAAGGGCACAGGTCATCCCCGTTTTCAAGAAGGGACGTCGAACAGATGTGCAGAACTATAGACCTATATCTCTAACGTCGATCAGTTGTAGAATTTTGGAACACGTATTGTGTTCGAGTATAATGACTTTTCTGGAGACGAGAAATCTACTCTGTAGGAATCAGCATGGGTTTCGAAAAAGACGGTCATGTGAAACCCAGCTCGCGCTATTCGTCCACGAGACTCAGAGGGCCATAGACACGGGTTCACAGGTAGATGCCGTGTTTCTTGACTTCCGCAAGGCGTTCGATACAGTTCCCCACAGTCGTTTTAATGAACAAAGTAAGAGCATATGGACTATCAGACCAATTGTGTGATTGGATTGAAGAGTTCCTAGATAACAGGACGCAGCATGTTATTCTCAATGGAGAGAAGTCTTCCGAAGTAAGAGTGATTTCAGGTGTGCCGCAGGGGAGTGTCATAGGACCGTTGCTATTCACAATATACATAAATGACCTGGTGGATGACATCGGAAGTTCACTGAGGCTTTTTGCAGATGATGCTGTGGTGTATCGAGAGGATGTAACAATGGAAAATTGTACTGAAATGCAGGAGGATCTGCAGCGAATTGACGCATGGTGCAGGGAATGGCAATTGAATCTCAATGTAGACAAGTGTAATGTGCTGCGAATACACAGAAAGATAGATCCTTTATCAATTAGCTACAAAATAGCAGGTCAGCAACTGGAAGCAGTTAATACCATAAATTATCTGGGAGTACGCATTAGGAGTGATTTAAAATGGAATGATGATATAATGTTGATTGGCGGTAAAGCAGATGCCAGACTGAGATTCATTGGAAGAATCCTAAGGAAATGCAATCCGAAAACAAAGGAAGTAGGTTACAGTACGCTTGTTCGCCCACTGCTTGAATACTGCTCAGCAGTGTGGGATCCGTACCAGATAGGGTTGATACAAGACATAGAGAAGATCCAACGGAGAGCAGCGCGCTTCGTTACAGGATCATTTAGTAATCGCGAAAGCGTTACGGAGATGATAGATAAACTCCAGTGGAAGACTCTGCAGGAGAGACGCTCAGTAGCTCGGTACGGGCTTTTGTCAAAGTTTCGAGAACATACCTTCACCGAAGAGTCAAGCAGTATATTGCTCCCTCCTACGTATATCTCGCGAAGAGACCATGAGTATAAAATCAGAGAGATTAGAGCCCACACAGAGGCATACCGACAATCCTTCTTTCCACGAACAATACGAGACTGGAATAGAAGGGAGAACCGATAGAGGTACTGAAGGTACCCTCCGCCACACACCGTCAGGTGGCTTGCGGAGTATGGATGTAGATGTAGATGTAGATGTAGATGTAATGGAAAGTTGGTACAACGCTACGACAGAAGTCGGAACGACGACTATGTAGATAAGTAGCTGGAAGTAAACTGTTTTTACAGTGGTTTCCATTTCTCGACCGATCGTACCTTACTTTTCGAAAAGCTCTCGTACGTAATATACCAATGGCCAGTAACATAACTCGACGAATCTTGCACCGTATATGGAAAGAACTATTACAGTATGGTGCAAAATGTAACTAAAACTAATATGCAATGAGACAAACAGAGATAATACTTTTGTTCAAAGACAGTAATTACACTGTATTCACCGCTATTTACCATTGTCCCCTGGGCGGAGTATGGATGTAGATGTAGTAGATGTAGAGCTGGAAGAAAGGCTATTGGGGAGAGCGCCATAACTGTTCAAATTCAGATTTAGGATTTAGGTTTTATGTGATTTCCCTAAATCACTATTCCCGGCGGGGTCAGGGATTTTCTCTGCCTCGTGATGACTGGGTGTTGTGTGACGTCCTTAGGTTAGTTAGGCTTAAGTAGTTCTAAGTTCTAGGGGACTGATGACCATAGATGTTAAGTCCCATAGTGCTCAGAGCCATCCTAAATCACTCTAAGCATATGACGGGATGGTTACTTTCGAAAGGCACGGCCGATTTTTTTTTTCCCATCCCTGAAACAATGCGGGCTTACGTTCCGTCTCTAATAAGCTCGATGTTGACGGAACGTTGAACCTTAATCTTTACTTACAACGGCAAAGCCTAAATCGTGGGGTTGTTTCCAGATTATGCAGGAGAGAGTGAGCTGTTGTGAAACTTGCGAACCAATTAAAACTGTAACATGTTACGAAAAGCTAAGGTGCAAATTCAGACCAGGTTCCAGCTTGAATAAGTCATCAAGATGTTTCATAACAATGCACGCTCACAATAGTAAAAGATACATTCTGAAAGCAACACCGAGGTTCTGGGTAAATCATTTCTTGTAATATTGTACCTCCCGCGAGTGCTGTTCCAGCACCTTAGGAGGATATCTTGTAAAATGTTTGGAAAGCAGGAGCGAGGTCCGACAAGTAACTTGCCAAGAAACGTCACAAAATATCATACTTTGCTGTAAAGTCATTCTGAACTACGGTTAGGTTCAGCCTCAATGCAGCAAGTATTTGAAATGATAAAAATGCGTATCCAAACCTGCGCCCGTGTATTCGAGTTGTGACTTTCCTACACATAACACAAAACCACTAGACCATCAAATATTGAACACATCTTCTGATATGGTTGTGCACTGTCGGATCTAGTCTCCCATATAAGCCAAAAATGCACGGAGGACGGGTCCTTTCGTGTCTGATATAAACCAGTGGATTTTCGTGCTTCATCATCGGTCCCAGGACTGCGGTGCATGCTCGATAGGCGAGAGCCGACGATTTCAGGAGTTGCGACTGTGTCTCGCCAAAGTACATTGCACAGTGCGATGTTTTTTTTATAAATTATTTTACTGTAACAGATTTTTGGATTTTGAAAGATGTTTATATTCGCGACAGGAAGTTGCTATGGGTGATAGTAGGAGAAAAAGTTTTGGCAACAGAAGGCGATTTATACGCTATGCATTCATAAATTTCTCGACTGAAGCATTGCACAAAGTGACACAAAAACTAATTTGGTGAAAGGAAACATTCCAGACATACGGATGTGATCAGAATGGTGGGCAGTCCTCTGAAAATCGTGAAGATCTGACACGCTAAGGAAGGGGGCGTTCTTAATCCTTTGTAAAGTACAGAATTTCGTAATACCTGTAAAATAATGGACGTAACTCAGTTATGGATAATACGATAATGAACACATTACAAGCAACTTATTACTGGCACTCGCCATAGTATTGGTTAATACAATTCAGCACGAACTTTTCCGCTTCTTTCTGAGCTCTATTCTGAAACTTCTTCGAATCTTGTAGATTAGATTTTATCAGACTTTACTCCACAATTTGAGTCCCCTCTAGAACTGTTTAACTATCTTTGTTTGCCCTAATTTTCACATTCTCGTTCGTGTAATGTTCATGCGTCACTTTCCACAAACAAGGTATTTGGCGGTACAGTTGTATGAGTTTCTCGATGTAGGTAGTGGTCCAATCGTTTACTATAATTTGCTGTCACATGAAAATCATGTGAAAGTTTATGGACATTCTGTAGCAGAAATGTGTGTGGCCATCAGGATAAAACCATATGCCCTTACGCCACTACTGGCTAGGACAGTTTCATGATTTGGTTCTGGTGTGATCCAGAATTGTACTCCATCCATGTGGTCCAGATCCGCTGACAAACTTTTCTTAAGGCGCCTAACCTCGATCTGACTAAAACTGAGGCAAGCGCAAAAACGCTCATCTAGGGAGACTAGTATCACAGTGTATTTGCCTGTACATCCACTCACGAGTATATGAATTTGAGATATGTGCATCGTTCAAGTACGAGAGTTACCTCAGCGGATTGGATAGCCCAACACGTCAAGTGATTGGGCATCAGCGAAGAAATTTTCTAGCTTACTTTTGGTATTCAACGATAATGATGTGAGCTCCATTTTCATTCGATGTGTCGTATTTCATAATTGTACACCGGATATTTTTCAAACAGAAGTCTTCACTAGCCGATATGTTACGCCACAGGGCTTCTGAGTACAAGCAGTGTGATCTTCGGTAGCTAGTAGCATTGTCGTTGCCATTAGCGTTCAGTGAGGAATAAGTGAGGGAGTCGGGTGTTGGCCACCCTAATGAGTTGTCTGGAAATAGCTAGCAGAGCACAGAGAAAAAAATCTACAGGATGTTGAATTTTGGAAATATTATTCTCCAAGATTGATTTGAGAAGTGTGAAGGTTTCCAAGTAATCAGGCAGTGTTGTTGCATTGCTTGCTTGCGTGATATTTATGACGTGTTTGACAAGCAGAAGGTTTTAGCGGGATTTTTCGTTATTGGTTCGGGTTCGTCCGTTTCATTGTTTCGACGTGATTAAATAAAATTATCAGCTCACACAGCTTGCACACAGAGCTTCAGATGCACCACTCCTTTACCACTCAAAGAATGAGGTTCAAATATAGTTTTGAATGTTAGTCTTTTTTTTTCAGTCATTTAGTAAGTCGAATTTCTACCACCGTTTCCTCACGAGAATATTGTTTTGTAATTGTGTGCTGCGACACTGCATTTTGCGGAACATAATGGCTAAAACTAAGCATAATGTGCTTGCCATAGATTCACGTCCTTGCAAAGCACTTCTTTTTTTTTTTAGCTGGTACGCTGCAGCGCTGCATTTTTATTTTCATCACTTTCGAGCACTATCGCGTTTCCGTTGCCAAAGGTAAGTCACAGAATTTGTTAGGGCAAGTTTAACACCAGTCAGGACACAACAAGATCATTTACAGTTAAGTTCTGTATTCCAAAATTATTATTGGGTTCATGTTAGGTAAAGTTCAGTTCAGATCTCTTTTCATATGCAGACAGTGAAGTGTTAGATTCACATCTCTATCATTTAATATTTACATTTTAATTTACACTGAAGCGCCAAAGAAACTGGTATATACATGCAAATACAGAGATACCTAAACAGGCAGAATACGGTGCTGCGGTCGGCAACGCCTATATAAGACAACAAATATCTGGCGCAGTTGTTAGATCTGTTACTGCTCCTACAATGGCAGGTTATCAAGATTTAAGAGCGTTTGAACGTGGTGTTATAGTCGGCGCACAAGAGATGGGACACAGCATCTCCGAGGTAGCGTTGAAGAGTGCATTTCCTACTGCGACCATTTCACGAGTGTACCGTGAATATCAGGAATCCGGTGAAACATCAAATCTCCGACATCGCTGCGGCCAGAAAAAGATCCTGCAAGAATGGGACCAACGACCAGTGAAGAGACTCGTTCAACGCGAGAAAACTGCAAACCTTCCGCAAACTGCTGCAGATTTCAGTGCTGAGCCATCAACAACTGTCAGCGTGCGAACCACTCATCATCGATGTGGGCTTTCGTAGCCGAAGGCCCATTCGTGTATCCTTGATGACTGCACGACACAAAGCCTTACTCCTCGCCTGAGCCCGGTAACACCCACTTTTGACTGTTGATGACTGGAAACATGTTGCCTGGTCGGACGAGTCTCGTTTCACTTTGTATCGAGTAGATGAACGTGTTCGGGTATGGAGACAACCTCATGAATCCGTGGAACCTGCATGTCAGCAGTGACTGTTCATACTGCTTGAGGCTTTGTAATGGCTCTGTAATGCAGTTGGAGTCATATGGGACCCTTGATACGTCTAGGTGCGAATCTGAAAGGTGACACGCACGTAAGCATCCTGTCTGATCACCTGCATTCATTCATGTCCATTGTGCTTTCCGGCGGACTAAGGCAATTACAGCAGGACAATGCGATACCCCACACGTCCAGAATTGCTACAGAGTGGCTCCAGGATCAGTCTTCTGAGTTTAAACATTTCCACTGACCATCAAACTCCCCATGCACGAACATTATTGAGTATATTTGGGATGCCTTGCAACATGCTGTTCAGAAGAGATCTACACCCTCTCTTACTGTTTCGGACAGTCCAGCAGGATTCATGGAGCCAATGCCCTCCAGCACTGCTACAGACATTAGCCGATTCCATGCCACGTCGTGTTGCGGCATTTCTACGTGCTGGCGGCGGCCGTACACAATATTAGGCAGGTGTACCAGTTTCTTTGGCTCTTCAGTGTAGTCAGTTTGCATATGTGTATTTACAAATCATTTTCACGTAAATACTTCCGACATTTATTCTTTCAAAGTTCGATCTGCAATATTGCGCAGAATTTTTTTCTGCTATTTTTGTGTTTTAGAACTATATCACGTACTTGGACGTAACGCATTTTAGCGCTGTTCTCTGCACTACACAGTACAGAGTTTCACAGAGTTACTTATTAGTTTGTGTATAGTTTTACATTTTCAAATTATTTCTGAAAAATGTCAATTGCAATACAGTTATATACATTCAGGTGGATTACGCCACACCTTTTATCAGATAGCGTTTACACAATCGTACCACCTGCATTGTTCAGGGTCACAAGTTAAGAACAGGAAACAAGGTCAGTCCAATTTACAAAGTATGAAACATGCAAAAAGAGCAAAACATCATAAAAAAGCAAGTACAAGAATTGAGCGGAGAATGGGGAAGAAGCGCAGTATCAGCTCGCCTGGTCATAGCATGGGTGTCAGACGCTTGGGACAGTCCATCTCATACGTCGTGCAGGCGAATCACCGCCAGTTCAATTAGAAATTTTGGGAGGCATTTTGGGAGACATTTTGTTCGTCGGCAATAATTTATTGGTGAACCGGACCTTCAACAGGACAACACGCCCAACTTTATCATGGTCGAATTGTGTATGAGTACTTTGAGGAACAACCCAGTTACTTGAGGATGCTTATGTACGCTCTTAGGGCACTGCTAGTTAGGTGTGTTTCAGATCAATTGCCCACGAGCGTAAAAGCACAATAGTAACGACAATAAGCAATACAAAATAGGACGAGATTGAGGGTTGTATGAGTGGCTGAAACGAATAAATTTCGGACTGAGAATATGAACAGTCCCAAAAAACTGTACTTTCCTCTTTACTGGCTGGCTCTGAGCACTATGGGACTTAACATCTATGGTCATCAGTCCCCTAGAACTTAGAACTACTTAAACCTAACTAAGGACAGCACACAACACCCAGTCATCACGAGGCAGAGAAAATCCCTGACCCCGCCGGGAATCGAACCCGGGAACCCGGGCGTGGGAAGCGAGAACGCTACCGCACGACCACAAGATGCGGGCTCCTCTTTACTAAACGCTGCAGTATACCTGCTTGTACAACATTATGCCCAGCTCGATAGCTCGCCAGGTAGGAAAGCGAGTCAGAGGTGCATCGAATCTCTGCAGCGGATTAAGGTACGTGGCCCTTACACAAGCCAGCGTGAGTGAGGTTCTTAGGCGGTTTCCCACGATCGTTTAGGCAAATGCTGGGTTACTCCCAATTTTTCACTTTCAGAAAATACGATACACAAAATTTTAAAATACGAACACACACAGAACCAAGTTCACACAATCCACAGACTGATGTCGCACATGTTTCCCTCCCTTACCTAACTGACGACCGCCTCGACAAGAAGGGCTCCAGCCACAAAGTTCAACATAATGAACTTGACAAAACTATGACTATGCAAGAGTCCGTACAAGACGAGTTTAACGCTGTAGGGGTCGCCTATTCACGGACTGGAAACCCCTACTGTCGTCACGATGAAGGCTGAGAAACGTGTGTAGTGTCGCCATATGCACTAAAACAGAATTAAATATTACATCCCTTAATTTAATTTGAAATATTTCATTTGATGCAACTCTTGTGATAAAAATCTTGGGCGGCGGCTGGTGACTTAGCAAGCCAGCGAGGAATCTGCTGTATCCAGAGAGGTATGTCAGACTGCCATATCTCGCTCCATTAGCCCTGTGCTCAGCCCATTGACTTCTAGTAAGCGGGTCACCACTTGCGGTGTGCAAGGCGCACTCTGTCGGAATCTCTGCTCAAAATTGTCGGTGACCACACGTCGTCCTGGTAGTACACTATCCCTCCCAGGTCACCATCTGTGTTGCCCCTTCAGATGCGCAGCGATGTTGGATGCTGTGAGGCGTGCTGAACACTGATCCTGGCCTATCTGTTTGGTAGGCTGTCTGATCCAGGCAATGCTGGAGTTTGTGCCCCATGCTGGTAGTGTTTCTAGCTCGCTTGACTACCCATCAATGGCGGCTGTTACTGCAGGCTCGCTTCTGTCATCAAGGTAATATTGTAAGACAGCAGGAGTATGACCAGTTCTGGAACAACCTCAAACACAAGACGTTACAATAAAATAACCAGAAATCAACTGCGAACGACGTGAATGCTATAGATCCCACTGATTGACTGCCTAGTAAGCTAGCGTATTTATGGCATTGAGGTAAGGCTGTGGTTTTTGGCACCATCTGTCATGACTGAATCGCTTCTGCTCTTTACAATTTGTCAGTGGTCGTCCATTCTGCAACATTCGCTTTGTTTCAGTGTCTTAAATGCTTTGTCAAATGACTGATGGATGTTATTGCGTCCTCCTTAGCGCTTCTTTCATCATGTTATGAGAGTAATGGAGGCAAGTTGTTCTTCACTCGTCTATATCTTTTCCACTGAGCTCACTGGCACTTACAGACAGAGATGTTGATGTTACACTCTTGGTGATGGACTTCGTCGAAATGTTTACCCCTAGCAAGGGGCTTGTGTTGATCTTTCCATGTGCTTGAGCAATGCAATTCCGTTCAGACTTAAAAAGTTTCAGTCAGCTGTTCACGTACTTTCTGAACCTGTAACAACGCTAACGAAAAGAAGTAAAATTAACAGTATGAGTTCGATATAGCCATGGGAGCAAAGTTACGTACTTTATCACATATGCATCAGGGAACGGATGGAGACTTCCACTGTTTGAGCTATTTGACGCCATATTTAACTTTTTTACAGAGTTACATAGCTAATTTCTGCACTAACACTAATGGAAAGTGTCTCACCAAGAAGCACTAATCAGATATTTATCAAATTTTGTACAGATGTTTATCACAAGCAGCTGTTAAATGGTGAAACATTATATTCCTAACTGATATTCGTCATGAGTACCAGTACTAAGTGTGCCCCTACCGGCACCAATACACTTCTGTGTTCGTTGTACCATGAAGAAAACAGGCCCACGTCATCCTGCGACATCTGGAAAACATGCTTAGGCAGTTCTTGAAGATTACTGGCTGTAATCTGGTATGAAAGTATATGTCTTGTCATCACATCCCAGACATGCTAACCGGCAACTGTGGCCGAGCGGTTCTAAGCGCATCAGTCCGGAACCACGCGACTGCTACAGTCGCAGGTTCGAATCCTGCCTCGGGCATGGATGTGTGTGTCGTCCTTAGGTTAGTTAGTTTAAGTAGTTGTAAGTTCGAGGGGACTGATGACCTCAGATGTTAAGTCTCATAGTGCTCAGAGCTTTTTGACAGAGACGTGCTGTGTGGATGACAAATCACGGAACCAGACAAGCTACAAG
Organism: Schistocerca cancellata; assembly: GCF_023864275.1. NCBI lineage: Eukaryota > Metazoa > Arthropoda > Insecta > Orthoptera > Acrididae > Schistocerca > Schistocerca cancellata. The sequence goes on from NC_064631.1 coordinate 443,324,648, forward strand.
AGGATCTGAACATTACTCAGGGCGTTTGTGGTTTGAACTGCAATGTGGTGTCTTGCGTTATCCTGCTAGAATACACTGGCTTGGTACTCTGCTCATGGAGAGTAAGACAACAGGGTTTATCATTCTTATCGCTTGCTGGTGAGCATTCAGCCTCCATCCATCAATGACAAAATCAGTCCTGTTATCAAATCCAGTAGCTCCAGACACGTGTGTATTTGCTTTTAGGAAGCTTTAATTTTCGAGTGCTCTTAATAGTGTTCCATAGATTTCGTGTTTGTTTTGAATACAGTCAGAGAGAATCCCTTTAGTCAGCCATAGTGCCAGTAGTGTCAGTGTCGCCGTAACTGCCGCCTGCTTCACGTCTGCTGTGCAGCGAGCTACCTTAATTTAAGTATTAACTGTATTTTTCTTACTTGTCACTTCTTCTCCCGTGTGTATTTGCTTTTAGGATGCTTTAATTTTCGAGTGCTCTTAATAGTGTTCCATAGATTTCGTGTTTGTTTTGAATACAGTCAGAGAGAATCCCTTTAGTCAGCCATAGTGCCAGTAGTGTCAGTGTCGTCGTAACTGCCGCCTGCTTCACGTCTGCTGTGCAGCGAGCTACCTTAATTTAAGTATTAACTGTATTTTTCTTACTTGTCACTTCTTCTTCCGTGTGTATTTGCTTTTAGGAAGCTTTAATTTTCGAGTGCTCTTAATAGTGTTCCATAGATTTCGTGTTTGTTTTGAATACAGTCAGAGAGAATCCCTTTAGTCAGCCATAGTGCCAGTAGTGTCAGTGTCGTCGTAACTGCCGCCTGCTTCACGTCTGCTGTGCAGCGAGCTACCTTAATTTAAGTATTAACTGTATTTTTCTTACTTGTCACTTCTTCTTCCGTGTGTATTTGCTTTTAGGAAGCTTTAATTTTCGAGTGCTCTTAATAGTGTTCCATAGATTTCGTGTTTGTTTTGAATACAGTCAGAGAGAATCCCTTTAGTCACCCATAGTGCCAGTAGTGTCAGTGTCGTCGTAACTGCCGCCTGCTTCACGTCTGCTGTGCAGCGAGCTACCTTAATTTAAGTATTAACTGTATTTTTCTTACTTGTCACTTCTTCTTCCGTGTGTATTTGCTTTTAGGAAGCTTTATTTTTCGAGTGCTCTTAATAGTGTTCCATAGATTTCGTGTTTGTTTTGAATACAGTAAGAGTCCCTGTAGTCAACCATAGTGCCAGTAGTGTTAGAGTTTGTTTTCAATACAGTCCAGAGACAGGTAGTGCTATTTTCATTGTTTTCTACAAGAAGTGGCTAGCAACCACAGTTTAGTGAATAAGCAGCCGCCTTTAGTGAATTAGCAGTCTAGTTAAAGGTTGATTAACTCTCTTCAGTAAATTGTTTCCTTAGGATGGTTAGGATGTGTGACTGCTGTGTACGGACGCAGGAGGAGCTGGCCAATGTTCGCGAACAGCTGAGCGTGTTGATGGCCGCGGTCAGCCGTCTTCAGGCTGCTGCCTCGGAGTGTAGCGGCAGTGGGGAGTCTGGTGCGTCGCAAGGTACACCCCAGGTGTTACATGCTTCACTCACTGTCCCTGCTGTCGAGACATCTTCGCGGGTACCGGGCGCGGTTGGGCCACCCTCTCCCCAAGGGGAGTGGCGGGTTCAGCGGCGTTCGCGGCGCACGAGGCGGAAGGTCAATGTGGAGGCTGGCCGTGTGGCATCGCCCGCTCTGCCTGTGAGGGGACATGTGGCTGCTCCTTCAGCAAGGTCCGAGCAGGCACACGAGGGGAGGGGTTTATTAGTTATTGGGAGCTCCAACGTTAGGCGGGTGATGGAGCCCCTTAGGGAAATAGCGAGAAGGTCGGAGAAGAAGGCCAGTGTTCACTCTGTCTGCTTGCCGGGGGGTCTCATCCGAGAAGTGGAGGAGGCCCTACCGGCGGCGATAGAGAGCACTGGGTGCACCCGAGTGCAAATTGTTGCTCATGTCGGCACCAATGACTCCTGCCGTCTGGGTTCAGAGGTCATCCTCAGTTCGTACAGGCGGTTGGCGGAATTGGTGAAGGCGGAAAGCCTCGCTCGCGGGGTGGAATCAGAGCTAACTGTTTGTAGTATCGTTCCCAGAACCGATCGCGGTCCTCTGGTTTGGAGCCGAGTGGAAGGCTTAAACCAGAGGCTCAGACGATTCTGCGGAGATCTGGGGTGCAAATTTCTCGACCTCCGCTATCGGGTGGAGAAATGTAGGGTCCCCCTGAATAGGTCAGGCGTGCACTACACGCCGGAAGCGGCTACAAGGGTAGCGGAGTACGTGTGGACTGCACATGGGGGTTTTTTAGGTTAGAGCAATCCCCTCCCTAGGCCCGATGAGGCGCCTCCTGAGACGCGGCAAGATAGGAGTAGGCAAAATGCAACAGGGAATAACAATATTAATGTGCTAATAGTAAACTGCAGGAGCGTCTATAGAAAGGTCCCAGAACTGCTCTCATTAATAAACGATCACAACGCCCATATAGTACTAGGGACAGAAAGTTGGCTGAAACCAGACGTAAACAGTAACGAAATCCTAAACTCAGATTGGAATGTATACCGCAGAGACAGGCTGAACAGTGAAGGGGGAGGCGTGTTTATAGCGGTAAGAAGTGCAATAGTATCGAAGGAAATTGACGGAGATCCGAAATGTGAAATGATTTGGGTGAAGGTTGCGGTTAAAGCAGGCTCAGACATGGTAATTGGATGTCTCTATAGGCCCCCTGGCTCAGCAGCTGTTGTGGCTGAGCACCTGAAGGATAATTTGGAAAATATTTCGAGTAGATTTCCCCACCATGTTATAGTTCTGGGTGGAGATTTTAATTTGCCGGATATAAACTGGGAGACTCAGACGTTCATAACGGGTGGCAGGGACAAAGAATCCAGTGAAATTTTTTTAAGTGCTTTATCTGAAAACTACCTTGAGCAGTTAAACAGAGAACCGACTCGTGGCGATAACATATTAGACCTTCTGGTGACAAACAGACCCGAACTATTTGAAAAAGTTAACGCAGAACAGGGAATCAGTGATCATAAAGCGGTTACGGCATCGATGATTTCAGCCGTAAATAGGAATATTAAAAAGGGTAGGAAGATTTTTCTGTTTAGAAAAAGTGACAAAAAGCAGATTTCAGAGTACCTGTTGGCTCAACACAAAAGTTTTGTCTCAAGTACAGATAGTGTTGAGGATCAGTGGACAAAGTTCAAAACCATCGTACAATATGCGTTAGATGAGTATGTGCCAAGCAAGATCGTAAGAGATGGAAAAGAGCCACCGTGGTTCAACAACCGAGTTAGAAAACTGCTGCGGAAGCAAAGGGAACTTCACAGCAAACATAAACATAGCCAAAGCCTTGCAGACAAACAAAAATTACGCGAAGCGAAATGTAGTGTGAAGAGAGCTATGCGAGAGGCGTTCAATGAATTCGAAAGTAAAGTTCTATGTACTGACTTGGCAGAAAATCCTAAGAAATTTTGGTCTTATGTCAAAGCGGTAGGTGGATCAAAACAAAATGTCCAGACACTCTGTGACCAAAATGGTACTGAAACAGAGAATGACAGACTAAAGGCCGAAATACTACATGTCTTTTTCCAAAGTTGTTTCACAGAGGAAGATTGCACTGTAGTTCCTTCTCTAGATTGTCGCACAGATGACAAAATGGTAGATATCGAAATAGACGACAGAGGGATAGAGAAACAATTAAAATCGCTCAAAAGAGGAAAGGCCTCTGGACCTGATGGGATACCAGTTCAATTTTACGCAGAGTACGCGAAGGAACTTGCCCCCCTTCTTGCAGCGGTGTACCGTAGGTCTCTAGAAGAGCGTAGCGTTCCAAAGGATTGGAAAAGGGCACAGGTCATCCCCGTTTTCAAGAAGGGACGTCGAACAGATGTGCAGAACTATAGACCTATATCTCTAACGTCGATCAGTTGTAGAATTTTGGAACACGTATTGTGTTCGAGTATAATGACTTTTCTGGAGACTAGAAATCTACTCTGTAGGAATCAGCATGGGTTTCGAAAAAGACGGTCATGTGAAACCCAGCTCGCGCTATTCGTCCACGAGACTCAGAGGGCCATAGACACGGGTTCACAGGTAGATGCCGTGTTTCTTGACTTCCGCAAGGCGTTCGATACAGTTCCCCACAGTCGTTTATTGAACAAAGTAAGAGCATATGGACTATCAGACCAATTGTGTGATTGGATTGAAGAGTTCCTAGATAACAGGACGCAGCATGTTATTCTCAATGGAGAGAAGTCTTCCGAAGTAAGAGTAATTTCAGGTGTGCCGCAGGGGAGTGTCATAGGACCGTTGCTATTCACAATATACATAAATGACCTGGTGGATGACATCGGAAGTTCACTGAGGCTTTTTGCAGATGATGCTGTGGTGTATCGAGAGGTTGTAACAATGGAAAATTGTACTGAAATGCAGGAGGATCTGCAGCGAATTGACGCATGGTGCAGGGAATGGCAATTGAATCTCAATGTAGACAAGTGTAATGTGCTGCGAATACACAGAAAGATAGATCCTTTATCATTTAGCTACAAAATGGCAGGTCAGCAACTGGAAGCAGTTAATACCATAAATTATCTGGGAGTACGCATTAGGAGTGATTTAAAATGGAATGATCATATAAAGTTGATTGTCGGTAAAGCAGATGCCAGACTGAGATTCATTGGAAGAATCCTAAGGAAATGCAATCCGAAAACAAAGGAAGTAGGTTACAGTACGTTTGTTCGCCCACTGCTTGAATACTGCTCAGCAGTGTGGGATCCGTACCAGATAGGGTTGATACAAGACATAGAGAAGATCCAACGGAGAGCAGCGCGCTTCGTTACAGGATCATTTAGTAATCGCGAAAGCGTTACGGAGATGATAGATAAACTCCAGTGGAAGACTCTGCAGGAGAGACGCTCAGTAGCTCGGTACGGGCTTTTGTCAAAGTTTCGAGAACATACCTTCACCGAAGAGTCAAGCAGTATATTGCTCCCTCCTACGTATATCTCGCGAAGAGACCATGAGGATAAAATCAGAGAGATTAGAGCCCACACAGAGGCGTACCGACAATCCTTCTTTCCACGAACAATACGAGACTGGAATAGAAGGGAGAACCGATAGAGGTACTGAAGGTACCCTCCGCCACACACCGTCAGGTGGCTTGCGGAGTATGGATGTAGATGTAGATGTAGATGATTCCAGAAATTGGATAGGTACACACCTCTGAAGTAGCTTCTATCTTTGACCTTTCATCGTGTCGTCTGCAGACACGTTGACGTCCATCTGACCGCCATAGACAGCAGCGAGACTCGTCGCTGAACACTGTGGAATGCGACCCAATGTCCCAGTCGATTCGGTCTCTGTACTGTGCAAGTCTCTGTTGTCTCTAGTATGGTGTCAGCGGAAAACGATACATAGAAACCCATCTAAGTCTAGTTTCCATTAATGTGTTCCCCATTATTTGTGATGACATGCTGCCTGTAAACTTTCCTCGGATTTCAGTAATTGTCCCCCCCTGCGAGTTCGGGGGTTAGAATAGGCCCGCGGTATTCCTGCCTGTCGTAAGAGGCGACTAAAAGGAGTCTCACATGTTTTGGCCTTATGTGATGGTCCCCTCTCGGGTTTGACCTCCATCTTTCTAAATTATTCCGAAGAGCGAGCCAATTGGGGAAGGGCGCCTTACATGGTGCACTGTATCCGTCGTGCAATTAGACCTTTAGCCGGCTTTCACGTCGTTGCAATGGTGTCCCGCTCGTTTTCGATCTTTAGGGCGGGGATACGTCCCTGGGTGCGATTACCACGCTGCCCTCTGCAGTGTTTCTTTTAACTGCGACGACGACCTTGGACAGTTTTGCACCTAAGATCCAGCACGGTAGCCAGTCCGTTGTGGTGGGGCCGCCATGTACCCTCTTGGTTGTAGCCCCCTGACAACACAGGGATCGCTCTACTGATGCCTGCGCCGTTAACTCCCCACGTATGCCAAGGAGTAGATGCCTATCCTCCTGGGGTATCAGGACTCCCGGCAACGGCCATCCTGCCAGGTGGCCTTTGCTGTGGCTGGGTGGCGCCCGTGGGGAGGGCCCTTGGTCGGAGTAGGTGGCATCAGGGCGGATGACCCGCAATGAAGCGTGGTACATCATCTCTCGCTGGCGGCCAGCCGCCAGCAGTCTCTAAGCGTTCTCGGGCTCAATTTAATGCTCAGAAGTACGATCCGAAAACGTTCCCCTCCCTGGCCACGCCGTGGGAAGAGCGTAAGTCCCAGGATGGAGGTAACAGTTATTCGCCCCGACTCTTAGTTTGCACGAGAGCTGATGGGGAGTCTTTTCTCTCCACAAAGCCTCAGTTCTTCGTCGAGCATTAAGAGGACAAGTTTGGGGAGGTGGAGGGCTTGTCTAAAATGCGCTCTGGCTCAGTACTGATACAAACGGCATCCTCCGCCCAGTCACGCAGGTTACTTGCTTGTGACAAGTTGGGGGATGTTAACGTTACTATTACTCCACATAAGAGTTTAAATATGGTGCAGGGTGTTATTTTCCATAGGGACCTCCTTTTGCAGTCTGATGACGAGCTGCGCGCCAACTTAGAACGTAGAGGTGTTCATTTCGTCCGGCGCGTTCATCGGGGTCCGAGGGACAATCAGGTTGCTACCGGTGCCTTCATCTTGGCCTTCGAGGGTGATACGTTACCGGAAAAGGTCAAGGTGATGGTCTACCGATGTGACGTCAAGCCCTATATCCCTCCCCCGATGCGGTGCTTCAAGTGCTGGAAGTTCGGCCATATGTCTTCCCGCTGCACTTCCAGCCTCACATGTCGAGATTGCGGACGCCCATCTCATCCCGATACTCCATGTGCCCCGCCTCCCATCTGCGTCAACTGCGGGGAGCACCATTCACCTTGCTCGCCAGACTGCAGAATATTCCAGAAAGAGCGCAAAATCATGGAATATAAGACCCTGGACCGACTGACTTATACTGAGGCCAAACGGAAATACGACCGATTACATCCAGTGCGAATGACAACTTCCTACGCCGCTGCTACAACACCTGTGCTAGCCCCATCAGTTTCGTGCCTTCCGGCCGGATCGACGAGTGGTATAACTCCTCCTGCCCCCTTGCCAGTGGGGGGCTCTACCCACCGGGTTGCTCCTGTGCCACCTACCTCAGGAGCAACACCATCCCCCCCATCGGGGACGTCGGTCCCCGCTTCTAAGCCGGAGAAGTGTCAAACTTCTTCGGCTTCTCACGCTCGCAAGGGGTCCCTTGGGTCCCTCCCTTCCCAGGTTTCCACCGGCGGGAAGGCTGACGATAGACAGTGGCGTAAGTGCCCACAATCTGCAGGTCGAAGGGCTTCCCGATCCTCCTCCGTCCCGGAGACTGAATCGGTGAAGCCCTCCCAGCCAGTTAAACCCAAGGAGCAGCGTGAGAAATCAAAGAAGAGCAGCTCTAAGCCCAAGGAACGCGCGGTGGTAGCCACCCCATCGCTACCTTCTAGCTTTGCGTCTGAGGACGAGGTGGAGATTCTGGCGTCCGCTGAGGACCTCGATCTCGCCGGTCCCTCAGACGCCGTGAATAGCAATAGCACTAGCACGGGTGCTCAATCGGAGGCAGCAGGTGACCCAGCGGCGTAATCTGCCGTCCCTGTCCCGGCACGCCTTTCTCAGCCATGGACAAAACCATCCTCCAGTGGAACTGCAGCGGTTTCTTCCACCATCTAGCTGAGCTCCGCCAACTTATCAGCCTTCACCCTTTCCTCTGCATTGCTCTGCAGGAAACTTGGTTTCCAGCAATGCGCACCCCCGCCCTCCGTGGCTATCGCGGTTATTATAAGAACCGAGCAGCTTATGAAAGGGTGTCTGGTGGCGTCTGCATCTATGTCCTTAACTCTCTTCACAGCGAGTCTGTCCCTCTACAAACAGCTTTAGAGGCTGTCGCTGTTAGGGTGTGGACGCCGCAGGCTCTTACCGTCTGCAGTCTTTACCTTCCACCGGAGGGTGATGTCGCGCAGCATGTCCTGGCTGCGCTGATAGCCCAATTGCCGCCACCTTTCTTATTACTGGGCGACTTTAACGCCCATAACCCTCTGTGGGGTGGGTCAGTGGCAACAGGTCGAGGCGCCACCGTTGAGCATTTATTGTCGCAACTCGATCTCTCGATTTTGAATGATGGTGCCTCCACACACTTCAGTGTGGCGCATGGCACCTACTCCGCCATTGACCTTTCAATCTGTAGCCCTAGCCTCTTCCCATCTGTCCACTGGAGTGTGCATGACGACCTTTGTGGTAGTGACCACTTTCCGATTTTTCTGTCACTACCACAGCGTCACTCTTCTGGGCGCCCTAGCAGATGGGCTATGAATAAGGCTGACTGGGACTTGTTCTCCTCCACTGCCGCTATTGAGCCTCTCTCAACTGATGCCATTGATGCGGTGGTTACATCGGTCACCGCCGGCATCGTCACTGCCGCCGAGTCTGCCATTCCCCGTTCTTCTGGGTCCCCTCGGCGGAGGGCTGTGCCTTGGTGGTCGCCTGAGATCGCTGAAGCGATTAAAGATCGCCGGCGGGCGCTCCAGCGTTACAAGCGACATCCCTCCATGGACCACCTTATCGCCTTCAAACGGCTGCGTGCGCGGGGCTGCCTCCTTATCCGCCAAGGCAAGAAGGAGTGCTGGGAGCGGTATGTGTCCACCATTGGACTCCATGTCACTCCATCGCAGGTCTGGGCCAAAATTCGACGGGTCTTCGGCTATCGGACCCCTGCCAGCGTCCCTGCGCTCTCACTGAATGGAGCAGTTTGTACTGACTCCGACGTCATTGCAAACCGCTTAGCAGAGCATTTTGCTATGAGTTCCGCTTCTGCGAATTACCCCCAGGCCTTCCGCTCCATTAAAGAGCGGATGGAACGTCGGAGCCTTTCTTTTCGCACCAACGCTTCTGAACCCTACAACGCTCCATTCAGTGAGTGGGAATTTCAGAGTGCCCTTGCCGCTTGCCCTGATACCGCTCCTGGGCCAGATCGCGTCCACTGTCAGATGCTGAAACACCTTTCAGTGGACTGCAAGCGACGCCTCCTCGACCTTTACAACCGTCTCTGGGTCGAGGGTGAGTTTCCGTCGCAATGGCAGAAAAAAAAATTGTCATCCCCATTTTGAAACCTGGAAAGAACCCTCTGGAGGTGGACAGCTACCGTCCCATTAGTCTCACCAACGTTCTTTGCAAGTTGCTTGAACGGATGGTGAGCCGGCGCTTAAATTGGGTGCTGGAGTCTCGGGGCCTTCTGGCTCCATCTCGGGGTGGGTTCCGTAAAGGCCGCTCCGCCACCGACAATCTGGTGAGCCTTGAGTCGGCCATCCGTACAGCCTTTGCCCGCCGTCAGCACCTGGTCGCTGTCTTTTTCGACATGCGGAAGGCGTACGATACGACATGGCGACATCACATCCTTTCTACGCTTCATGGATGGGGTCTTCGGGGCCCTCTGCCGATCTTTATCTGAAATTTTCTGTCGTATCGTACCTTCCGCGTGCAAGTCGCGGCCTCGTATGGTTCCTCCCTCGTCCAGGAGAACGGGGTACCCCAGGGCTCTGTCCTCAGTGTCTGCCTGTTTTTAATTGCAATAAACGGTCTCGCTGTGGCAGTAGGAAATTCTGTCTCCGCTTCCCTGTATGCTGACGACTTCTGTCTTTACTATAGTTCTATTAGCATTGCAGCAGCTGAACGTCAGCTACAGGGCGTAATCCGCAAGGCGCAGTCTTGGGCTGTAGCGCGTGGTTTTCAGTTTTCGGCTGCCAAGACCCGCGTTATGCATTTCTGCCGGCGCCGAACGGTCCATCCTGAGCCGCGGCTTTATCTTGCCGACGAACTTCTTGCTGTGGTGGAGACCCACAGGTTTTTGGGTGTCCTTTTTGATGCCCGGTTGACTTGGCTGCCTCATATCCGGCAGCTTAAACAAGCGTGTTGGCGGCATCTCAACGCCCTGCGTTGTTTGAGCCACACCCGCTGGGGCGCCGACCGATCTACCCTGTTGCGGCTCTACCAGGCGTTAATCCAGTCTCGCCTGGATTATGGGTGCCTAGCTTATGGCTCAGCATCCCCATCTGCGTTGCGGGTGCTGGACCCAATTCTCCACAGCGGGATACGCCTTGCCACTGGTGCTTTCCGCACCAGCCCTGTGGACAGCGTCCTAGTGGAGGCAGGTGTACCTCCACTGCGGTTCCGACGCCAACGTTTGCTGGCCGCTTATGCAGCCCACGTTTTTAGCTTGCCCGGGCATCCAAATTATCGTGTCCTGTTCCCGCAGTCAGTCGTCCATCTGCCAGACCGTCGGCCCCGGTCGGGTTGTCCGATCGCCGTACGCATCAAGGAGCTTCTCTGCGGGCTTGGGTTTTTCCCAGTTCCACCTCCTTTCCGGGCGCCTCTGCGTACACCCCCGTGGTGTGTTCCTCGCCCTTGCCTTCGGCTCGACTTGGCACAGGGCTCGAAGGACTCGGTCCCTCCAGAGGCCTTCCGCCGCCGCTTTTATTCCATCCTGGCCACGTATCAGGGCTCTGGAATTGTTTACACCGACGATTCGATGGTTGCTGGTCGTGTCGGGTATGCGCTAACTCTAGGGGACCATTCCGAACAACAGTCCTTGGCGGCTGGCTGCAGCGTTTACACTGCTGAGCTAGTCGCCATCTTTCGTGCCCTAGAGTATATCCGCCCCTGCTCAGGTGAGTCCTTCGTTATCTGTAGCGATTCCCTGAGCGGTTTACGAGCTCTCGACCAGTGTTTTCCTCGTTCTCGTCTGGTGATGGCTATCCATGAGTCCCTGCATACTCTAGCGCGTTGCGGCCGCTCTGTGGTCTTTGTGTGGACCCCCGGTCATGTCGGTATCCCGGGCAATGAACATGTTGACCGCCTGGCGAAAGAGGCCACGAGTAAACAGTCTCTGGACGTTGGCCTCCCAGAGACTGATTTGCGGGCAGTCCTCCGCCGAAACGTTTTTGCGCTTTGGGACGCTGAATGGCGCAATCGGATCATGCCCAATAAACTCCGTGCCATCAAGGAGACGACGACTGTGTGGCGGTCATCCCTGCGAGCCAACCGCTGGGACTCTGTCGTCCTTTGTCGGCTCCGCATTGGCCACTCCCACCTGACACACAGTTATTTACTGCGCCGGGAGGACCCTCCTGTATGTCGCTGTGGGGCGGCTTTGACAGTGGCCCACATTTTGTTGGCCTGCCCCCTTTTAGCTGTGGTCAGGCAGACATTTGCACTGCCTGATACGCTCCCTGCCCTCTTATGTGATGACCCTGGTATGGCTGACTTAGTTTTCCGTTTTATTCGGGCAGGGGGTTTTTATTATTTACTCTGAGTGTTTGTTCTGTTCGTTTGTGTTGATTCTGGCCATTGGCCTACGATTTTACGCTGAGTTTTTAATGTGTTCTCGGTGGTTGGCTTTTCCTTTTTATCTCTATGGTCGGCCAACCACTGTCACACTCCATGTGATTTTAATTTGTTTCGTCTGATCTCTGTAGGGGTATTTCTTGTCCTGTGTCGTCTGACGTCTTTCCTGTTGTTCGTTTTTTTATTCTCTTTGGGTGGTTTTACTTTTTTGGAAAAAGGGACCGATGACCGTCGCAGTCTGGTCCCTTTCATCCCCCCCCCCCCCCCCTCAGTAATTGTCATCCGCCAGAGCCCATCCCACAGTCTTGTGATTTTCTCGTTGTGTAGCCCTTATGGCAGAGCCCATGTCTAGCTCTCTCGCAACATTGTTGACCTGCGTCCATTCGTCACTATTCATTCTGCCGTCTTTTCATTACAGTCAGCTTTTACTCACGTCAATAATACGAGCTTCCTCGAAGCCTGAATGATGACAATGAACTGCACCGCTCGTTCTGTGGAGATGCTGCACGGCAATCCCTACCTCAAAAGTTCCAGTTCCATTAATTACATACCTTAGCCGTCTTGTATTCACACTATTCATTATTTGCAAAAAAAAATGGTTCAAATGGCTCTGAGCACTATCGGACTTAACTTCTAAGGTCATCAGTCCCCTAGAACTTAGAACTACGTAAACCTAATTAACCTGAGGACATCACACACATCCATTCCCGAGGCAGGATTCGAACCTGCGCCGTAGCGGTAGCGCGGTTCCAGACTGTAGCGCCTAGAACCGCTCGGCTACTCCGGCCGGCAATCATTCATAGGCGGCAGGTGGCCGCACTAGTACTGGAAGGTATATAAGTCGAGTCGGTGGAACATGAAAAACAGTGCAGTCGTTCATGTAATGGTGAAGCGGAGCGATTTATCTGACGTCCGAAAGGGCACGTTCACTAGGTTTCAGGCCAAAGGTGGAGATATTTCCGAAATAGCTAAGTTTGTTACCTGTTCGCGTGCCGCCTTGGTCCCACTGTATCGTGCATGGCGAATTGGCACTATCCATCCCGGAGCCGAGGCAACAAAAGGCTGCCAACTGCTCTTCTCAACGACCGTTCAGTGAATGTAGATGCGTATGGGCCTCCGCAGTAGGTGCCCGATTCGAGCAGCCATGCTGAATGCCGTTCATCGGCGACGAAGATTGGAATTTTTATGCCAATACCACAACTAGACGTCCACCGAATGGGGACATGCGGCTTTTTCAGATGAATCACGTGTTAAGCTCCATCGGACAAATGACCATTGGCGTGTACGGCATGGAACGTCTGAAAGCAAACACCCAGCAACGATCGTCGGAAGGGTCCACCAAGAGGAGGGAGAATGTTTCATGGCATTCCCTGGGTAATCTCGTCATTCTGTAAGGCACAATGGATCAACACAAGCATGCAGCCATCCTTGAGAACAATGTACATTCCTACACGAAGTTTCTTTTTCGTCGTCACGATGGCATCTACCAGTAGGCCAATGCTACGTGTCACACTGCTCGCAGTGTACGTGCGTGCTTCAAAAAGGACCATGCTGAGTTTACCCTATTCCCCTGGCCACCTAATTCCCCGAATTGAAACCTAATCTAGAATCTGTGGAACGACCTCGATCGGATTGTTCGCGCCATAGATCCTCAACCGAAAAACCTGGTGCACTGGCCAAGGCGTTGGAGTCGTCATTGCTTCATATCAATGTCGGTGCCTTCCAGAACCTCAGTGGCTTTGAAAACGTTGCAAAAGGTGGTTATTCAGGCTTCTGGTAGGTGGTCACGTAAATGTGACTGGGCTGAGCATAATTGTTATGTAATACCCTATCACTGCTGATACAGCAGAATACATGTCAATTTGCATATTATCATTGGTCGACAACCTTTACAGTTTCCAAAAATCGCTTAAGGAAAATTCCGATGTGGTGCCTCTGAAAAAAAAAAAGAAACATGGCCAATTTCCTTCCAGACTTTTCATGAATACTTGGTCCGTCTCTAATGGCCTTATTATCGACGGGCTGTAACATCTTAATCTTCCTTCCTTCCTTTATCTATCTCTTGTTTCAATATTCCGAAGCGTTTACATCGTTCAAATTACATAATCCAAGTTACACTCGCAGGATTTATTATACAGAAGTGCCTTTCAAAGGACAGAATGTGTTTCACAGGACAAATGTAACTAGATCAGTTATGGAAGAAAACATAGGTTTTACATTTTACAACATCATAACGCTGAAAACGCAAGAAAAATACTCGATTTAGTGTTGCCTTATTAGTACGCGTACTCGTAGGAAATAACCCCTGCAACTGCTGCGGATAAGTTACGCTGTCACTTGTTCCACGTGTCTCAGTTGAAGGCCTGTCTACCAGGAAAACGGGAGCTCCTTCTAGTGCCAGCCAATCAGAGTCAACATCCGATGCGCTCCGGAATAATACCGCGCGGAACAGGTTTCTGTAAGCCGTTTTTCCACTCTGGAACAGGCATCACATAACCAAGCACCAGGCTGTAAATACCGCTTCATCACACCTGTCAGATGAGCGATTTCCATAATTTATTGCGATACAATCAGAGACTACAAAAAGAAGAAATTTTAATTTTACCATACTAAAGCAGAAGACAGACTTCGTCAACGAAACTAAGAAACATGTAGCATGATTCCTCGTTGATATCAACAGCTTACATGATTCATTATTTTATCATACTGAATTATAAGCTGCCAAATTAGAATAAGCTTTAGAGCAGAGAACAATGTACGTATGAATTATCTCGTGGGCGCTTCCTGAGGTTACTTCCTGACCTACTAACCTTCCTCAGTAAGAACGGTTGAAATTCGCGGTCTTCCAAATTTTAATTTGAAACCAACGTATTGCTTACACATTGTAAGCGATTGTTGTTTAGATAAATTTTACTCTGTAATACTACGGTACAAAGCAAGTTAAGTACTTGAACAGTAGACGTACTTCATTATCTGCTTAAAATGCCCCAACACAAATACTAAAAATACGTATTCTGGCCAGTCGCGGTGGCCGAGCGGTTCTAGGCGCTTAAGTCCGGAACCGCGCGACTGCTACGATCGTAGGTTCGAATCCTGCCTCGGGCATGGATGTGTGTGACGTCTTTAGCTTAGTTAGGTTTAAGTAGTTCTAAGTTCTAGGGGACTGATGACCTCAGTAGTTAAGTCCCATAGTGCTCAGAGCCGTTTGAACCATTTGAACGTATTCTGACGATAATGAATCTTCATTTAGCTTTCCCTTCCTACTCTTCTATGAACAAAGCGACAGTCAGATTATTTCCGCTTCATTCGCTTCATGGTTTGTCAAAAAATTAATAAGCTTCGCTGTTTGTACAAAGTAAAACACATAGCAGAATACTTACAGTCTTTAATATAATCGTACCCAAGTTATAAGTGAAGCAGTAAAGTATATCTATTCTCCTGGGTTTCCGTCGATAAACACTGTGTCAATGTCTAGGCCCTTTTTCTTGTAGGGTATTAAAGTGTAACCAGAATGCTGCTATGTTGTTAAATGGTTCAAATGGCTCTGAGCACTATGGGACTTAACTGCTGTGGTCATTACTCCCCTAGAACTTAGAACTACTTAAACCTAACTAACCTAAGGACATCACACACATCCATGCCCGAGGCAGGATTCGAACCTGCGACCGTAGCGGTCGCGCGGTTCCAGACTGTAGCGCCTAGAACCGCTCGGCCACTCTGGCCGGCTATGTTGTTATGTCTAAATTGTATAATACTGCTATCTAAGAAACATATTAATATAGAATAGAGATGATTGTGCCACAGATATATATTTTTAGACCTTTCTTAGCCTTTCCATACTGTTTTGAACATTATTCTGAAAAAAAAAAAACATTAGAAGAATTTGGAATACAAGGGGTAGCTAATGACTAGGTCCGATCGTATCTAGCAAACAGGGTATGAAGAACATACACATCAATTAAGTCTACATCTACATCATACTCCGCAAGCCACCTAATGGTGTATGGCGGAGGGTACTTTCTGATCCCTCCAACCCTGTTTCACTCGCTAATAGTGCTTGGGAGGAATGATTGTTGGTAAGCCTCTATATTGGCTCTAATTTCTCAAATTTTCTCCTCGTGGTCAACACGCGAGATGTATGTGGGGGGGAATTAATATGTTGCCTGACTCGTCCTGAAAAGTGCTGTCCCGAAATTTCAATAGTAAGTCTCTCTGGAATGCACAACGCCTCTCTTGTAAAGTCTGCCAGTGGAGTTTGTTTAGCACCTCCGTAACGCTCTCTCGCCATCTAAACGACCCAGTGATGAAACGCGGCGCTCTTCGTAGGATCTTCTCTATCTCCTCTATCAGTCCTACCTGACAGAGATCCCTGATAGATAAACAATACTCAACAATCGGGCAAACAAGTGCCTCATAAGCCACTTCTTTCGTGGATGAGTTACATTTCCTTAAGATTATTCCGATGAATCTGAGTCGTGTCTGCTTTTCCCACTATCTGTTCTATAAGGTTATTCCACTTAAGGTCACTCAGTATAGTTACGCCTGGATATTTTACTGCAGACGCTGTCTCCAGCTGTTTGTAATTAATAGTGTAGCTGCACAGTATTGGATTTCCTTTCCTATGTATGCGCAATGTGTTACATTTATTTACTTCACGGTCAACTGCCAGAGTCTGCACCATACATTAATTCTCTACAGGTCGGTATAAACAACTGCATCATCTGCAAATAGCCTTAATGAGCATCCGACGCTTTTTACTATATCATTTATATATATTGTGAACAGCAACGATCCTATCACACTTCCCTGTGGTACTCCGGATATTACCCTTACCTCTGTCGATTCTGTTCCGTTAAGACCGACGTGTTGAGTTCTATCTGCAAGAAAGTCTTGAATCCAATCGCAAGTCTGCTCCAATACTGGGTAAGCTCGTATTTTTTTCATTAAACGTCAATGCGGGACGGTGTCAAATGCCTTACTGAAATCAAGGAACATGGCATCGACCTGAGCGCCGTTCTCCACTGCTCTGTGGATCTCACAGAGGAACAGAGCGAGCTGGGTTTCGCAGGATCTCTGTTTGCGGAATACATGTTGCTTTTTATAGAGGAACTGTTCATTTTCCGAAAACGTCATAGTTTTTGAACATAAAACATGTTCCATAATTCTGCAACAGACTGACGTCAACGATATACGTCTATAATTGCGTGGACCTGTCTTACAGCATTTCTTAAAAACGGGAATGACCTGCGCCTTTTCCAGTCGTTAGGCTCCTTTCATTGCTCAAGCGATCTACGATAAATTAGTGCTAGAAAGGGAGCAAGTTCTTTCGCGTAATCTTTATAGAATCTTATAGGTATCTCATCTGGTCCTGAGGCCTTTCCACTACTAAGCGATTGTAGCTGCTTTTCAGTTCCGCGATCGGTTATCTCAATATCTGGCTATTTCGGCGTCTAAACTTTTAATAAAACACTTATCAGAATCAACATTCATTAATACAGAAGGATACAGGGTAGCACTTTAGAGCCGGTACTGTTCCTGACATACACCAATAACAGTCCCAGAAGCGGTAGTCGTAGGGATAAGATCATCTTTGCTGATGAGAGCAATATTATAGTCACTTTGGAAAACATGGGAACTCCTCGTTCAGGAAGCAAATGAAACCCTCAAGGAAGTTTACGATTCGCCAATAAGCAATAAAATGACATTAAACAGAAAGAAAACTAATTCCATGAACTTCAATTTGGAGAGGCGAAAGTCACACTGTTAAATTAAATGTACATGGCCCTTCTATAGATGGTGTAAAGAATGCTAAATTACTAGGAATAAACATTGATTCTCAGATGAAGTGTTGTGAACACACAATGATACAAATGGAATGTCAACACCTTGTGCCCTTAGAGTCTTGTCATCAGTATTTAAAAGCCAGTGTTTTTTAGTTACATGCTGCTCGAACGTACACACAATACTTAGCTATGGCCTTCTTTTCTGGTGAACAAATGGACAAAATCCTGAAAAGGGCCACAAGAATAATAACCAAAATAGTACTTGAGCTCGTTTAACGATCTATTCAAGAGACTAGGAATTTTAACTGCACCATGTGAGTACATTTAGTAATCAGTTGTCCACTTCAAAAATAACACTCATAATTACTGCTCTGTCCATGACCATGGAAAAAGACCTAAACTGAACTTATATCAAAACATGACACAGTAGCAGGGAGAGTGGCCGAGCGGTTCAAGGGGCTACAGTCTGGAACCGCGCGACCGCTACGGTCGCAGGTTAGAATCCTGCCTCGGGCATGGATGTGTGTGATGTCCTTAGGTTAGTTAGGTTTAATTAATTCTAAGTTCTAGGGGACTGATGACCTCAGCAGTTAAGTCCCATAGTGCTCAGGCCCAACCATGACACAGTATTTTTTGCCAAGGAATAAAACCATTTGATAAACTGCTAAAAAAGATTAAAGAAATTGCTAAAACAAACTTGTTTGAAAGATAGTTGAATATTACTTGTTAAGCTAAACGTTGTGTACATTGAAGGGTTACTTAGATAACAAAGATCTGGAGTTTGGCAAAAATAACACAAATAACTAATAATAACGATAACAAAACATCTATAATTCCACAAAAAATATTATGGGCACTATTTGTTTACCTTATTTTCTTTTCTGCGAAAACTCACTCATAAAAACTATGCAAGGTACGACAGTAACACCTGACCCTCTTTCTGCTGAAATCGAGGGAGGACCGTCTGCTGCACATCTGAAATTACGCCCCTGCTCCGTGTTGTTGCAAACCTGCGGAAGGGTGCCTCCATCTTGTTTCACTGATTCCCAGCATCCTGTTCGCGAGGCAGGCGTGCCAGCCCCATCTGACAATAGTTATGGTACACAACCTTCGACCATAAATATAATAGACTGGCCCTGTTGTTATTTTCGTGGCTCCAACATCTCAGGGCTAAAGTCACGTGAATCTTGGCAAAACACGGTTGTTTTGTGTTGTGCTTACGGCTGTACTCAGCGTTTTGTCGGGAGAAATGTCATTACATTTCACGTGTAAGTGTTCCTATGATGGTGCAGATGCGTTTATGGAAATCTGCTGAAGTGACTTTTATGTTTTTTACTCTTGAAATAGAGTATAACGTAAATTAAAGTGTTGAAAGTGATACCTGTAAAGTCAGACTCATATCCCATTTTCGAAAGTATCTGTGATAATTCGGTTACAGAAGTAAGTATAACTGTTTCTCGTTCCTACTCATAGGTTACCTAAGGATGAAAACCGAAGGCAGCTTTGGATACAGGCCCTGAAATGGTAAAACTTTAAGCCATCTGCACATACGCGCCTTTTTGTATATACAAGTGAGATTATAATAAGGTAAGAGCACCTATAGTCGACATATGAAGAGAATTTCTTTCTACCTTCTGATACTATTAAATAAATGTAGGCTCCAAAATTATTTTCTGAAACTTCAAAGTCTCACCTTTCATCTAAAATATCATTTTTTTTTAAACTGATGGTTTAAAGTTTTGTAAAAATAGTAGGAACTGAACCTTTGGAGTGCACCTAAAATTGACACTCTAAAATGAACCTGCTCCTAAAGTCGACAATTTTGGCACCTATAGTTGACGTAATTCCCATATCCCATTTTCTTTTATAAGTGACTAGAGCTCAAAACGCGGCGAATCCAATGTTAGAAGTTTTGACACGAGCCCACTCTTACCGTTTAAAAGAATTTTAACGACATTTTCCTTTAATTGATAGTTTATAGTAATTTCGTCCCGCTGGCCACCAGAGGGGCGTTCGATGTATTTGTTAGATTCTATAAATGGTAATGTGAACAAATCCAGGTCAAATGTAGTTCTGACATAATTTTTCGCAAATAAAAAAGTAATTTTTGTTGGAAGCGTTTGGCAGTCAACTGAGAAATGTGGGTAAAATACGATACAAACATAGGATGGCAGACCGCTGATTTAAAATCCCGCCACGTTTTGCCAACAGTCACGTGGTTTATGTTGGAGCCACACCAGCCCTATAGCTTCTGCACAGCAAGGCCAGTCTACTAGTATCTATGGTCGAAGTACACAACCCAAAAAAAGAAAGTCGAACTTTTGTATTTTTATACCACTTTTATGATTGTTTGTAGAATGGACCGTGTACTTGATCTTCGATTTTTATAACTAAACCTTTTATTATGAGTAGTCGATCTTCTTCCTACAGACATTGTATCTAAAATTGTATAAATGCTTCCTTTAAAGTTGGGGTCTAGTGATGAATACCACGCGCATAAAAAATGACAACTAAACTGACTTGAATTGTATGTAACTGATAATATGGCATAATTTGCAAGGCTTTCACTTATTCGACACGCCGCACGTGACTGCAACAGTATTCCACACTGCTGGCTCCCAGTAAGTGTGGAGGCCTTACGTAACTGCGGCAGTAAACAAAGCGCGTGAACTCACGTGGGCTGCTGTCTCCTGACTCCCACAAACGTAAAAGCTGGTTCCGGTTCCAGTTCCAGCACCAGGTACCAGCCTGGAGGCACGCACGAACGAGGAAAACCGTCTCCTCCAATCGCTGTGCCTGAACCGCCCGCTTAGTCACTTGGCGATGCAGACAGCATTAAGCCTGGCTTTAGCACGGCGTCCTTCTGTTCTGCCTTGAGGTCTCTCCCAGTAACTCGAGGCCGCCTTCTCTGGCCAGGCCGACACCCAAGAATCGTAACAGGAGACACAGTCCACACGCGGTTGCCCAGTTAGGGAAAATGAAGTGTAGAATATTTGCCCTACAGCTTGTTTCTTTCTACTATTTTGCACACAGCGCGTCGGACGGAGATGAAGAACTGAGATTGTAGAACGCATTTCAAATTCTGTTTTTTTTTGTATATAGTCATACACACCTTTCACTTCGAGCAATTATTTTGTTACAGTGTGGGTGACTCAATCAGTTTCAGTTTAGCGACCAACCATTCACATGTATCCGGCACTGTATTTCAGCTGTTTCTATTTTGCCATTTTGTGACGTTTTAGTAACAAACTTATTGTGTACGACATCGTACACAGCGGTAAGGAGAGCTGGGTGAAATCTGGTTCGCAGGATACAGCGCATCAGGTTATGGTTGTGGAAGGGGCTGTAATCAGTTACTGTCAGTTGCACAAAACACACAAACTTTTATTTTCCTAAAAACCACTTAATTACACATTGCCTTTAAAGGATCAAAATAAAACAATATGGCTGAAGACCTAGTTAAGAAAACTTGAGATACATCAGGGGGTGAAGGGCCAAAACCACACCAAAAACAAGTTTGGCTGAAGGCCTGAACACAAATTATAAAAAAAATTGCTTTCAAGAATACACGCGGCTGAAGGCCTTACTTAAAAAATATTTCACGTAAATACTCGGCTAAAGGCCACACACAAGACAATGAACAACTCAAGGCTTAGGGCCTGAATAACAAAAATTTCAGATAGAGCCAATTTAAAAAAAAAAAATCGTTTCAAACAAATGAATCTTCCAATTTTAATTTAAGATGGTTGAAGGCCGTATCTTAAAAATATTTCACGTGAAAGCTCCGCTGAAGGCCACACACTGGATATTGAACAACTCAGGGCTGAAGGCCTGGATAACAAGAATTTCAGATAGAACAAACTTTCAAAATTTAGTTTTTAAACAAATCAATCTTCAAATTTTGATTTAAGTCAACTGAAGGCTTTATTTTAACATTAAAATAAACTAAATTAACAGACGGCTGAAGGCCTTGCACAGTATTTCAGACTACTTTGAAAATCACAATCTAAAACCAGCAGAACAGTGGTGCTCAGAAGTGTCCTAGGGCTGGCCTGAGGGGGTAGCTGAGACAGGCAGCCAAGAGTAAGGTTAAATAATCGGATGGCAACCCAATCCAGGGACGGCTGAAGGAGCGACCACCTAATCAATTCCCTTCCGCCCGACCAACGTCACGACAGTGGAAAGCATCAGCCGAGGGTGAAGATACCAGCAGCACTACGTCTTCTTAATTGGTGTCTAAAAACAGCAAAGACACAATAACCACTGTAAGAAAAAAACATGAACAAACAACTAAACGCTGTCGAACTATACGCCATGCCGGACAGCATCAACACAGCGAGGAAAAACACACTGCCGGAAAACTACGCTAACGACCAGGGCAGCTAACTGGGGCGTTAACGGCCACAAGGCAGAAAAGAACCGCTGGTGCACTTCACTGATAAGTGACAACCAATTTAATGAAACTTCCTGGCAGATTAAAACTGTGTGCCCGACCGAGACTCGAACTCGGGACCTTTGCCTTTCGCGGGCAAGTGCTCTACCAAGAGCACTTGCCCGCGAAAGGCAAAGGTCCCGAGTTCGAGTCTCGGTCGGGCACACAGTTTTAATCCTCCAGGAAGTTTCATATCAGCGCACACTCCGCTGCAGAGTGAAAATCTCATTCTGGAAACATCCCCCAGGCTGTGGCTAAGCCATGTCTCCGCAATATCCTTTCTTTCAGGAGTGCTAGTTCTGCAAGGTTCGCAGGAGAGCTTCTGTAAAGTTTGGAAGGTAGGAGACGAGGTACTGGCAGAAGTAAAGCTGTGAGTACCGGGCGTGAGTCGTGCTTCGGTAGCTCAGTTGGTAGAGCACTTGCCCGCGAAAGGCAAAGGTCCCGAGTTCGAGTCTCGGTCGGGCACACAGTTTTAATCTGCCAGGAAGTTTCATATCAGCGCACACTCCGCTGCAGAGTGAAAATCTCATTCTGGAACCAATTTAATAGTTAAAGACCATACAGGAAGACGGCTACAAAATTTCGCCGACTCCAACACACCAACTTCAGTGGCCAGGTTCAGTGGGCAACATACTTTGTAGCTCTCGCCAGTAGCTCCCCACAATCCGACCGTGCATGCACGTTGACAGTGGTCCCGGCCTGCCCTCGCGCCCCGGAGACTTCGTCGCTGCTCTGTCCCAACCGACTGACTGCCACACACACCACCACATGGAAATATAGCGGTCACACCAAAGATGGTATAGCAGTACTAGTATACTAGTATCGATAAGCTCTGCTGCTGTCACTGACGGAGACAAGTCAGCAACTCGGTATGGTAGTAAGTCAGGGAGAAATAAGACGCCACTCGAATGTGACAAAGTGCCAAAGAACAGACGGCATCAACGCGAGCCGTCCACAGCTCTCTGGGCTGCAGATTGGTGTGGCAACTGTCATCATAGGAAAGATGGACAAGGCCAGAAATGATTAGCCAACAAGTTAATCACAGTTAACAGAAGATTTGCTTAACTTATATTCCTCCAAGGGAATGAAGGTTCAATACAGACAATGCAGCCAGCTACGGAGTCCAGATATCACAATGTCAGCCAGGATGAGCCTCCCGGTTCTGAGCACGAACGAAGAGGGCTGAGAGCGAGGGGAATACCGGTGGTAAGAAAGGTTGCTGGCAGATGGATGTAACTGCTCTACAGTCGAACCAGTTTTTCTTTTCCTTTTTTTAATTCGGTTTTGTTGGAAACAAACATTAAACTGCGTCGAATTACAAATATTAGTGAAACAGATTGTCTCATTGTGGCTATGAATATGTTCAAGGTTAATTTGCGGCAGGTGAATAGAAATGGGATTGTTACAACATGAGGAGAATAGTGGAAGTGGGATATAACTAGAGCGCCGATGGTTGGAGAATGGCATATATTATGTTTTAATTCGAGTGAGATGTTAAAAGAAGAAGATCCGGATGCGAAACTTCGTGCGATTAGCACTCTGGTGAAAAACAAACAAAAAAAAACAGCCAGTGTTATTCCTTAGATGATGATGATGATGTTTGCTTTGTGGGGCGCTCAACTGTGTCGTCATCAGCACCCACACAAAGTCCAAATGTTTACGCAATCCACTTGTTTTCACAGTCCAATCTAGCGACTGTCACGAATGATGTTGAAGATGGAATCATATGGACAACACAAGCACCGAGTCCCCGAGCAGAGGAAATCCCCAACCCGGCTGGGAATCCAGCCCGGGACCCCGTGATCCAGAAGCAGCAATTAATGAAGGATGGCAGCATTTTGAAACATGTATGAGAGATATCAGCAGCAGTTAACGTTGTTTTAGACACACACAGGGCAGCAACAACAACAAAACACCAAAAAGAGGTATTAGATTTGTTAGGTCACTGTTCAGCGGAACCACCAGCGGCATTATGGAGACATAACGCACCAGTTGCCTAAATACGCGACTTATGTAAAGCCTCAACATAGTTCAAGAAGACATTACCCCATTATCTAATTCTTAAATGTCTTACACCATTAGGCAAAGTCAAAAATCAGCAAGCAGGAAACATGCATTGTTAAATGTTTAAGACTTTCCATTATGCGCTTCACTGTAAGACATTCGTAATTACCGATGGCGCTTAACATTCTCACAAGGCTCTGGGAAAAACTTCCCATTATGCCAAAAATCTTAATTGCTGGTAGCGTTTAACACAATCTTTGTTAGTAAACAGATCACTTGTTAAACACCACCAGTAATTACGAACGTAATACCATGTGTGTACCGGATGCTAATACACTCCTGGAAATTGAAATAAGAACACCGTGAATTCATGTAGTCCTGTGGAACGGCTTGCCATGCCATTTCCACCTGGCGCCTCAGTTGGACCAGCGTTCGTGCTGGACGTGCAGACCGCGTGAGACGACGCTTCATCCAGTCCCAAACATGCTCAATGGGGGACGGATCCGGAGATCTTGCTGACCAGGGTAGTTGACTTACACCTTCTAGAGCACGTTGGGTGGCACGGGATACATGCGGACGTGCGTTGTCCTGTTGGAACAGCAAGTTCCCTTGCCGGTCTAGGAATGGTAGAACGATGGGTTCGATGACGGTTTGGATGTACCGTGCACTATTCAGTGTCCCCTCGACGATCACCAGTGGTGTACGGCCAGTGTAGGAGATCGCTCCCCACACCATGATGCCGGGTGTTGGCCCTGTGTGCCTCGGTCGTATGCAGTCCTGATTGTGGCGCTCACCTGCACGGCGCCAAACACGCATACGACCATCATTGGCACCAAGGCAGAAGCAACTCTCATCGCTGAAGACGACACGTCTCCATTCGTCCCTCCATTCACGCCTGTCGCGACACCACTGGAGGCAGGCTGCACGATGTTGGGGCGTGAGCGGAAGACGGCCTAACGGTGTGCGGGACCGTAGCCCAGCTTAATGGAGACGGTTGCGAATGGTCCTCGCCGATACCCCAGGAGCAACAGTGTCCCTAATTTGCTGGGAAGTGGCGGTGCGGTCCCCTACGGCACTGCGTAGCATCCTAAGGTCTTGGCGTGCATCCGTGCGTCGCTGCGGTCCGGTCCCAGGTCGACGGGCACGTGCACCTTCCGCCGACCACTGGCGACAACATCGATGTACTGTGGAGACCTCACGCCCCACGTGTTGAGCAATTCGGCGGTACGTCCACCCGGCCTCCCGCATGCCCACTATACGCCCTCGCTCAAAGTCCGTCAACTGCACATACGGTTCACGTCCACGCTGTCGCGGTATGCTACCAGTGTTAAAGACTGCGATGGAGCTCCGTATGCCACGGCAAACTGGCTGACACTGACGGCGGCGGTGCACAAATGCTGCGCAGCTAGCGCCATTCGACGGCCAACACCGCGGTTCCTGGTGTGTCCGCTGTGCCGTGCGTGTGATCATTGCTTGTACAGCCCTCTCGCAGTGTCCGGAGCAAGTATGGTGGGTCTGACACACCGGTGTTAATGTGTTCTTTTTTCCATTTCCAGGAGTGTAATTCAAGTGCAGCGACCAAAGATGTCCAGTGTGGGCTGTAATTATCCTATGGCAGCGAAATTTAGTAGATACTGTAATATGCTAATGCGGAACCGATTTACTCTGAAAAAGAAATAGTTCCAGCTGTAGCCACCAGACGTAAATCTGGCACTGTGAATGCAAAATAAGATGTATAGAAATGTTTCCATATGCAATGGATTAGGGATGGGACGTGGGCAGGTTAGGCCCAACAAATGAAATGGCATAGTGTTGATTATATTATCAAACGCCAATGACAATTTGGTCAATATGAACACAGGAAACGTCGATGGGGTGCTGTACAGCGCCAGGTTTGCACTTGATGGCCAAAACTGAAGCTAATTTTTTTCCTTCGTATATGGGTTCTGCACTAAAGCATTACCATATCTACCAAGTTTCTGTGCCTTACGATAATGACAGTCCACACCGGAGCTTAGTGAGTAGCTGCATTTAATTATAAGCACCTGGTATAATAGTATTACATGTTTGGCAATGCACGTGCCTAACAGGATAGCTCTTTTAAGAAATTGATAATGAGATCAAGTCTTCCGCAAATATTTTGCGTTTTTAAATTAAATAAATCACACATCAGAACAATTGGTGCTGCATGATCACCGTACAGATATCATATCCAATTGTTCAAGGGCTTCACATCATAAAAATCATTAGTTCTATTTAATATAACATCTGAGAAGTGCACCAAGAACAGCAACGTGTTTCGAGCAACTTCACTTGATGAGCAGCGATCACTTTTGCTGTTATGGTTGCCTCCGAGCACATTGAGTCGGTCACGAAAACTAATTGCATTGTTCAAGTCACTTCGTTTCCCTTTTAGCATATACATGAGTTTTTTTTATGAAGGTAATATGAGAAACCTGCACATACTGGCCGCTCACCTTGAGTTGGAACAACCGTAGAATTTGCCGATGCTATCGCACAGCGTCCATGTCATTGATCTTAAAGGCCTCAGTCTACATAAAGTCGGACAGCAGTCGTACGGAACTCCTTGATTTTGGAACATTCGACGGCACTTAAGCTAGCAAAAACCTCCCTGGAGGAACTCTTCGCTGCAACTCAAGTTTTTAATGGTGCGCAGGCTGTCGCACGTCGTCTGAAACAGCCGCTCTTCGCAGTGAGTGACAACAGTCGAAAGCATCTACCTGGATGGCAAGTACACGACTGGCCATTAAAATTGCTACACCAAGAAGAAATGCAGATGATAAACGGGTATTCATTGGACAAATATATTATACTAGAACTGACATGTGATTACATTTTCACGTAATTTGGCTGCATAAATCCTGAGAAATCAGTACCCAAAACAACCACATCTGGCCGTAATAACGGCCTTGATACGCCTGGGCATTGAGTAAACAGCGCTTGGATGGCGTGTACAGGTACAGCTGCTCATGCAGCTTTAACACGATACCACAGTTCATCAAGAATAGTACAGGCGTGTTGTGACGAGCCAGTTGATCGGCCACCATTGACCAGACGTTTTCAATTGGTGAGAGATCTGGAGAATGTGGTGGCCAGGGCAGCAGTCGAACATTTTCTGTCTCCAGAAAGCCCGTACAGGACCTGCAACATGCGGTCGTGCATTATCCTGCTGAAATGTATGGTTTCGCAGGGATCGATTGAAGGGTAGAGCCACTGGTCGTAACACTTCTGAAATGTAACGTCCACTGTTCAAAATGCCGCCAATGCGAACAAGAGGTGACCGAGACGTGTAACCAATGGCACCCCATACCATCACTCCGGGTGATACGCCAGTATGGCGATGACGAGTACACGCTTCCAATGTGCGTTCACCGCGGTGTCTCCAAACACGGATGCGACCATCATGATACTGTAAACAGAACCTGGATTCATTCGAAAAAATTACGTTTTGCCATTCGTGCACCCAGGTTAGTCGTTGAGTGCACCATCGGTCCTGTCTGTGATGCAGCGTCAAGGGTAACCGCAGCCACGGTCTCCGAGCTGATAGTCCATGCTGCTGCAAACGTAGTCGAACTGTTCGTGCAGATGGTTGTGTCTTGCAAACGTCCCCATCTGTTGACTCAGGGATCGAGGCGTGGCTGCACGATCCGTTACAGCCATGCGGATAAGTTGCCTGTCATCCCGACTGCTAGTGATACGAGGCTGTTGGGACCCAGCACGGCGTTCCGTATTACCCTCCTGAAACCGCCGATTCCATATTCTGCTAACAGCAGCAATGTCGCAATACGATAAACCGCAATCGCGATAGGCTACAATCCGACCTTTATCAAAGTCGGAAACGTGATGGTACGCATTTCTCCTCCTAACACGAGGCATCACAACAACGTTTCACCAGGCAACGCCGGTCAACTGCTGTTTGTGTATGAGAAATCGGTTGGAAACTTTCTTCATGTCAGCACGTTGTACGTGTATCCACCGACGCCAACTTCGTGTGAATGCTCTGAAAAGCTAATCATTTGCATATCACAGCATCTTCTTGCTGTCGGTTAAATTTCGCATCTGTAGCACGTCATCTTCGTGGTGTAGCAATTTTAATGGTCAGTAGTGTATTTCGAGCTCCCACGACCGCAAACACATGCACTGCCTGACGTAGAAGACATGATCGGATGGCAATATATCTTCGTACACGTACACATCATCGGCAGGTGTTTAAATTAGAGTTGCAATTCTCTCTGACAGATACGGTGGCCACTAGACGGTATTAGCATTGATCGCGTTTAGTGTTGTCACTAGGCCTGGTAGGATAAAGAAGCGTTGTGAACAGCATCAGACAGCGTTCTTAGTACTTGACAGAGTTTGAAAGGGGCCTCATCGCGGGCAGCCAGCTGAACTTATTGTGCTCTATCCAGGTTTTGGTGGGCACTTTTATGTGACAGTGTCCGACAATGGAATGGATGGGAACGTCAGGGTGGACATACTCGTCATCAGGGTTTTCGGTCTACCACGTCCGACCGCTAGTTGGTAAGATAGCCGTATCGTGCACCAACCATGTTTTAACTACTCGCATCTTCACCTGCCACCCAAAACAAGTAATGGAACCCTGAAACACTGTGTGTCAGCTCGTATCATTGGTCGGAGACTAGCAGCGGCTAGATTAGGAAATTAGTGCCCCATGCACATGGTGCCGTTAACACTACAAACAGTTGCATTTGGAGTGGTCCCATAATCAAGAACCATGGACTGCTGACGAATGGCTTCGCTTTGTGTCCAGCGATGAAACGTGGCTCTGCACTACCCCAGATGATTATCTTAGGCGAGTACGGTCGTGACCTGGAAAGAGGTCCAAATTTTCCAGTGTTTTGGAGAGGCACCGCCGTTTTACTCCTGGCGTCATGGTATGGGGAGCCACTGCGTATGACTTCAGGTCATCATGGAGCCAGTTTTCAGCAGGGCAACGCACGTCCAGAGGTTGCATATGTTTCCATGAAATGTCTAGTGATGTTGATGTACTCCCGTAGCCAGCAAGATCTCAATATCTCTGCCCAATAGAGCACATTTGGGACTAGCGCGGTTGTCAACTTCATCCCAACGTCCAGGATGTGAAGGGCCAGTACCAGCAGATATACTCCAGATGGCCTCAGAAAAGGATACAACAGCTTTATGATATCTTTCTCGACCGAATATGTGCATGGATACATGCCAGAGTGAATGCTACGTCGTACTAATAAGTGGGCTCATACTGCCAAATTCTTTGTAAATTTGACTGGATATTGTTATCACTGATATAAAATCAGACATCCTCTCAAAGCTTCTGGATACTTCACTTATTTTACTAGACAATATTGATCGACAAATCCACTATACTCATGAATACACATATCTTTTGAATTTTAATGTTTACTGTCTCTTCTAGAAGTAAAGGTCCACGTTCTCAGTTTATTTCTTTGTCTTCTTACTAAGGAATAAATTAAGTGAAAAATATTACATAATACGTCTGTTTATTTATAATTCCAAATATAAGCCGACGATACTGACTAGTACAAAATCTGTCACAAGAACACACTCACAGATACACATCTAAAATTTCTAGGACATACCGGTTCTCAACGTGCGGTTGCTACAGTGTGGTCTTCAATTGAAGTGATTTCCTCTTGCCCAATGGACGTTGAAGGTGTTCAAGTGTTCAACGAGTCATGTGATATAACGGTATAGTTAATTTAGGTTATAGTCCAGTTTGCTGTACGATTTATTGATTCATGTTTCTGAAAGAGATTTCCTCGTAGTATGTCAGTTCTGTACACATGTGAATCATGGTTATATGACTTTTTAGCACTGATATGAAGAAGATAGTGCTATAAACATATACACAAAAAATTAACATACTACTAAAAGGAAAAATTTGAATGGCATGTTATAATGATGTATATCAAACAACACTATTCTTCTTGGGAATATTAATTTACAACTGGATTTTGTCTAGGCAATATGTATGAAAAGTAAACCATGTCTCTGTACCGATATTTGAACTCATATTAATTAAATGTAACGACACAGGCGTAATCAAGAGGTCAGAGCTGTATCAAGACCGTGGATCACAGCCAGCCGACACAGCTTTTCTTCATACCCCCCGCATCGTCGAAGCGACGCAGTTCTACGGCCAATGACTGCACTACAGGAAGTTCGACGACACTGAAATATGTGGTAGTACTAGATTTTTGCATTTACAAGTCCACTTTGGCCATTTATATAAACCTGGGCCACTCGAACACGTCATCAGCATGGCAGGGTCATGCATCAACGCCTGCCAGGTATCGGTGTCCTCCACGAGTTTGTCGTTGTGCTACTGTGACAACTCTACGTCGCAGCCAGGCGGCGAACGAACGAATACTGCCTGATGGCTAAGCCCTCAGGTGGTCTAGATTCTGCCACAATTTCCACGAGACCAACTGCAAGGGTATCAGCTGCCACCTAAGTTCTCCCACTTAGCTCTCCTCTGCAGCCAGCGGTCCAGGATTTGATTCTGGGCAACACCGCCATTTGCCACATCGCTGGACCATCTGGCCAGAACACTTGGTTTTGCAGACGGTGGCCACCAGCCGAGTCACCTGCTTTTATGTATCTTCCTTGATGTTTCCTTTTTCATACACAGACAAGGAAAAAAATCGCTACACCAAAAAATAAATAATTTAGAGTAATGATATTTCCGGGACACATTTCTCAAGGTAAAATAGTGTAAGGAGCAATATTTTTTGGTTTACTTATTCTAGGACTGAACACAACTGTGTGAGCTGTATTGACATGTTTAATGTTCCAATATTAGAACAAAAATACATGGTTCAAATGGCTCTGAGCACTATGGGACTTAACTTCTGAGGTCATCAGTCCCCTAGAACTTAGAACTACTTAAACCTAACTAACCTAAGGACATCACACACATCCATGCCCGAGGCAGGATTCGAACCTGCGACAGTAGAGGTCGCGCGGTTCCAGACTGTAGCGCCTAGAGCCGCTCGGTCAACCCGGCCGGCCAAAAATATATGCTTTTACACAGTTTTCAATGTGACAACAAAAAAATAGTTGTCAGGATAAAGCATTTCATCGACGTCAAAAAGTGAAATTATCTTAAACACAACAATATTAAATATTAACTCTCAGAAGGTTAAATTTTCCTAAACATGACAATATTAAAGTTTAACTAGAAGTTTCTTTACAAAATTGTTCCTGCACTTACGTTATGCTGCTGGTCAGTATTACGAAAATCGTCTGAATCCGGTTCAAAGTTCGGTACTCTTTATAGGAGGACAATCAAATCTACAGTGGATGGTTACTGATGTGACAAATTGAGCAAAAGATTACCCAAGGTCGCTCGAGTTGAGAGTGGATGTAAGCTGGTGAACCAACAGTTTTACACCCTGGACGCGGTATTTACCTTAAGCTCCAATGAGCTGTTGTCTGCAAGGCCGCTCTCTCCTGCGGAAATTCCTATAAAACTAATTAATCCTTTGCTGAATTTCCCAGCAGAAACTTTCCCCATGTTGCTCTTTATGCGAGAAAACATGTACTCATCCCTAGTCTTAGAAAGTGGCGATATACACTCGCATGGCTGGAGCAGTGTGCATATTATAATGCCCTCTCAGTTCTCGCAAGAACAGTTAACTAATTGGCTGGTTTGTTTCTCCACAGTTGCAGCTAAACGATGCTACAGCTAATTTCTAGCTGTATGTCAGCCGCTGTGAACGCAGTGTCCACACAAATGACTCCTCTGCCTTGTATAGAGCGTTATGCGCTCCATTCTCCACTTGACGCCAGTTTATAGAATAGTCCCCAGAAATTCCCATCTTGTCTTACTCATAGCCGAACTGTCTCTCCACCTGGGTTCTTTCGTTCTTCACGTCATGGCTTTTTTCGACCAATAGGAGCATTCGTCTTATTTTGTGGAAACTCTCTCTACCAATCGGAAGGTCCCTACCATTAAATTGCGTTGAACTTTCGCTCTTTTCTCCTTCCTAGCGCGTTTCCGCCAATCAGACGTTTTGTACTCGTTCCAGACGCCTAAATGCGGACATTGACTCTCTCACATGTGTAGCACTCGCTGAACACGTGGTTGAAAATGCGTACTGGTTTTGTTCATTTTCCGAAACACAGCTTTTAAAAGCTTTCTTTCCTGTCCTCCCTCAGATGGGCTGTTATACTCGCTCTCCCCATCTGAGTCACCTGGTCGGTTGTTGACTTTCCGCCTGGGACTCCGCTTTAAGTGGTTTCCATGGTACCCCCTGTAGCGTGGCCCTGCCTCTGCTCGCCCCTCTGAAATTCCAAACTAAAACGCCTCACACTGCTTGTTACACCTTCTGCTTTTAGACATGCGTCTTATAGGAACGGTGTGTTAATTACTGTCGATTGAGTTTCATCCCTGTTTTGCATTACGTACTGATAGGCAAATTTGCTCATAACCGCCGAATTAAGTTAGGTGTCATATTAAACTTCCCATTGCAATGTATAGAGCTCTCATGTAAGGTGCGAATCTGACCATCATTTATTATGCCACCTTACATATCCTCCTCCTTCCGCTTTCAGTTTTGTGCTGAATAAATCAATGGTTGAGAAATTGATTGAAGTCAGTGCAAAATTGGTTGTAACTGCTGACTGTAGCAACTGACATATTTACTGACCTACTTCCTATTTTCATATTTTGTACAACTTAATAGTGGTTCGATTTAGTCTCATTACACTTCTAGTTTACGTTGTACTTTAATTGTAATTTTTACTTCAAGCAATTTGAGTAGATATATAAATTTATGTCACACCTATAGTTTTCTACTTTGAGACTGATCTGTTTTGTTTACCTAATTTCTGTCAAATGGCGATGGATATGATTTGAAGTTGAAGAAACCTTCATATAATATTACCCTCCCCTCTTATAAATGTTACTGTTCTCTAGCTTTCATATTAATTCTAATTGTAGACATGTTCATTTGTTACAATTAAACTTTATGATGTATAACTGAACCATATCCATGAATTTACAGACACAATCTTATACATTAACATGGGTATATTCCCCAAAAGTCTTAATTCTATGCGTTAAGACTTAAGAAAAATTTTCAAATTTGACTTCTACAAGCAAATCAAATTTTTAATCATACTAATTACTTTACCAAATTTTAAATTGACATCATGGAATAGCTAAAACCCTTCATATTAATCTATCCTATAATTTTCATGAACACATTACACTAGAATCTTAACCTTCCCAAAATATTAATATTAGGTTTTCTTAACTTAAAAATGTTGAAAAATATAAAATTCAAGGAAATATTATTGATATGTCAAGATCAAGAAGCCTCGTTAGTAAAATTTAGTGCTAACACACAAAAGCTTTCTAATTCAAATTATTTTCTAAACAAAAATTTAAATTGTTCCCTTTTTGTTCAGATAGTAGTTTGTCACAGACAGTTCTTTTCCTACATCTTTACCGTGGTTCACTACAATTGTCATTTTCTTCTTCCTGTGTTTCGACGTGTCTCCGTCACACGTGGAATGACGGTCGGCTGTGTGCCTCGCCGTGTCTTTGCTGAGCATGTATAAAATAAATAAAATAAAAAATATTATTGAATATTAATTATTCTATCTGTATGATGGTGATTGTGATTGTAATAAATATTTGCTTATCTGGAACGTGAACGTTTAATTATTCGGTATCAGACGCTTGACAATGGCTTTCTCATAAAGGCAATGTTACTCGTAGTTGACCGTGAAATAAAACTGAAATAATCGGACTTCGTAAATAAATCGTTTCCAAAGACTGCTGCGGTAGGTGCGGACTCATAATCTAAATCTCAATATTTCAATAATTTGCCAGCCATGCCAATACGTCGTACAGAGGTGATTGTCTACTAAACATAAAAAAATTACACAGTTAGTTAAATCAGATATATTCAATGAATAAGCCTACAGTTCATAATCCTACTTACTTTTATAAATATAAATTCTTTACAGAATCGAGTGCCTAGTCTGGTTGCAACTCGCAGTATTCTTCAATAACATGAAATATGGCGGTGTCCCAGACAATAGAATAAAATACGTGCTTCTCGCACCACTTCTACCAGAGCTCTCCTTTCTTAATCAAACATAAGAGTAACGTAATTGTGTTTTTGTTTTATCAGCGACACAGCGCTGCAGTTGTGTGCCATAGGCTTTATTTATTTGTCACTGATTATTAATTTAATTAATATTTCGCGTTTCCGAGGAAACCCACGCTCGGCATGCAAATGTGCCTTTATACATGGAATGACGCTTGGTATGCGTCTCGCCGCGATTCCGATGAGCATGGAATGACGGTTGGCAGAGAGAAAGGTTTCTGAAGGTCTGAGCGTGTCGTGAATGCGTAGCTGTCTTTGTCCCATGGTGCATATGCCCATGATGACGTTGTTTTGGAGATTAACGTTTG
Organism: Schistocerca cancellata; assembly: GCF_023864275.1. Classification (NCBI taxonomy): domain Eukaryota; kingdom Metazoa; phylum Arthropoda; class Insecta; order Orthoptera; family Acrididae; genus Schistocerca; species Schistocerca cancellata. Next base: position 443,358,714 of record NC_064631.1, read on the forward strand.
GCAGCATAAAAGTTTTCTTCATCATTTGTCGTATTTTTTATGCTGGTTCATCGGTGGTCAATTCATCTCTAGGTTTCCATACTAGTAATCTCCCATTTTTCGGTATGACATCTGAAGGTATCGGATGCTTATTTCGCTAGAACAGTTAAACTGGATTCTCGTTGGTAGTTAAATGCAATAATGGTCTTGTATGGGAAGGGATTTGAAAAGGTCTTGCTGTGTTCATACTTGTGTCTTCGCTCTTCTCTCGACCGGGAATTAATATTGAAGATCTGTTTAACTCGTTCTCGTTTAATCCGTTCTTATGTCGTCTTCTTTGCAATTGTTGTGTATTCTTCATTGTAATCGGTATTTCAGCTAGATAAGCTGAACAGCCTTCCATCGTTTTCTTCTTCCGTCCCATGAGTGTTCAGGGATTGTTTCGCAGTTGTCGAATTTCGAATGGTCTGATAACAGTTTCCGCTATTCTGCACATTGAGTTACAGAAATGCGTTTCTTCTTCTTCGTGTGGTGAATCCAAGCCTCTGCTCGTTCTCGCCGTAATATGTCCGCCTCCAGTCCGGTTCGGTGGACATCCTTCATTTCTTCACATGCTGTTTTGAATAGTTCGCCAAGTATCGAACACTTTCACAGAACCATTGTTATAACCGTTGTGTGTGGCTTTCATATGAATAAAGCTCACATCATGATTCCTGTTGATTGTATCCAGGCTGCATTGTAGTTCTCATAACGTTTCCACAGAGGAGTTATCTTCTAGAAACGTTGCTTCCACCAAGGCCTTTTCCTTCGTTATCTCGTAAGCTGACGTACCGGGCACTCACACTCAGTGTCCCTTCCTCTCACGCCTAACCGCTATCCTTGGTCTCGTAATCGACCTGGTCGCAACGATACTGCACCTTGTCTGCTGACTTCATATCTAATACAGAGTTTGTCCCTGGTGTGATAATCTTACTTTCCTTACATCCTTACAAATTTTCTGTTTCCTCAGCTATTTATCTTTTATTATTCTAGCCCTTACTGTCTTACATTACGCTATCAACTTTACAAATATTGAACATTTTTGACTTTACATCTAATACAGTGTCTCTCTCTTAAATTACGCTAAAACTTTAAAACATTAACCTTCTTTTGTGACTTTACAAAAAGTATCATTTACCTTATAAATAAAATGTATTTCTTTTTGCCCATTTACTTAATTCTTCCTTAAGATAAAAGTCATGGTTTCCTCGTCTTCATCACGATCAATAGTAGGGGTGCGATTGACAGTGATGACTGTTAGTAAGTTAGTGAATGCCCATTACCTCTTCTTTTTAGTTTCCTAACTACAAGTTAGGAAACCATGGACCTTGCCGTTGGTGGGGAGGCTTGCGTGCCTCAGCGATACAGATAGCCGTACCGTAGGTACAACCACAACGGAGGGGTATCTGTTGAGAGGCCAGACAAACGTGTGGTTCCTGAAAAGGGGCAGCAGCCTTTTCAGTAGTTGCAAGGGCAACAGTCTGGATGATTGACTGATCTGGCCTTGTAACAATAACCAAAACGGCCTTGCTGTGCTGGTACTGCGAACGGCTGAAAGCAAGGGGAAATTACGGCCGTAATTTTTCCCGAGGGCATGCAGCTTTACTGTATGATTAAATGATGATGGCGTCCTCTTGGGTAAAATATTCCGGAGGTAAAATAGTCCCCCATTCGGATCTCCGGGCGGGGACTACTCAAGAGGATGTCGTTATCAGGAGAAAGAAAACTGGCGTTCTACGGATCGGAGCGTGGAATGTCAGATCCCTTAATCGGGCAGGTAGGTTAGAAAATTTAAAAAGGGAAATGGATAGGTTAAAGTTAGATATAGTGGGAATTAGTGAAGTTCGGTGGCAGGAGGAACAAGACTTCTGGTCAGGTGACTACAGGGTTATAAACACAAAGTCAAATAGGGCTAATGCAGGAGTAGGTTTAATAATGAGTAGGAAAATAGGAATGCGGGTAAGCTACTACAAACAGCATAGTGAACGCATTATTGTGGCCAAGATAGATTCGAAGCCCACACCTACTACAGTAGTACAAGTTTATATGCCAACTAGCTCTGCAGATGACGAAGAAATTGAAGGAATGTATGATGAGATAAAAGAAATTATTCAGATAGTGAAGGGTGACGAAAATTTAATAGTCATAGGTGACTGGAATTCGAGTGTAGGAAAAGGGAGAGAAGGAAACGTAGTAGGTGAATATGGATTGGGGCTAAGAAATGAAAGAGGAAGCCGCCTGGTAGAATTTTGCACAGAGCACAACTTAATCATAGCTAACACTTGGTTTAAGAATCATGATAGAAGGTTGTATACATGGAAGAACCCTGGAGATACTAAAAGGTATCAGATAGATTATGTAATGGTAAGACAGAGATTTAGGAACCAGGTTTTAAATTGTAAGACATTTCCAGGGGCAGATGTGGACTCTGACCACAATCTATTGGTTATGACCTGTAGACTAAAACTGAAGAAACTGCAAAAAGGTGGGAATTGAAGGAGATGGGACCTGGATAAACTGAAAGAACCAGAGGTTGTACAGAGTTTCAGGGAGAGCATAAGGGAACAATTGACAGGAATGGGGGAAAGAAATACAGTAGAAGAAGAATGGGTAGCTTTGAGGGATGAAGTAGTGAAGGCAGCAGAGGATCAAGTAGGTAAAAAGACGAGGGCTAGTAGAAATCCTTGGGTAACAGAAGAAATATTGAATTTAATTGATGAAAGGAGAAAATACAAAAATGCAGTAAATGAAGCAGGCAAAAAGGAATACAAACGTCTCAAAAATGAGATCGACAGGAAGTGCAAAATGGCTAAGCAGGGATGGCTGGAGGACAAATGTAAGGATGTAGAGGCTTATCTCACTAGGGGTAAGATAGATACTGCCTACAGGAAATTTAAAGAGACCTTTGGAGATAAGAGAACCATTTGTATGAACATCAAGAGCTCAGATGGAAACCCAGTTCTAAGCAAACAAGGGAAAGCAGAAAGGTGGAAGGAGTATATAGAGGGTCTATACAAGGGCGATGCACTTGGGGACAATATTATGGAAATGGAAGAGGATGTAGATGAAGATGAAATGGGAGATACGATACTGCGTGAAGAGTTTGACAGAGCACTGAAAGACCTGAGTCGAAGCAAGGCCCCCGGAGTAGACAACATTCCATTAGAACTACTGACGGCCTTGGGAGAGCCAGTCCTGACAAAACTCTACCATCTGGTGAGCAAGATGTATGAAACAGGCGAAATACCCTCAGACTTCAAGAAGAATATAATAATTCCAATCACAAAGAAAGAAGGTGTTGACAGATGTGAAAATTACCGAACAATCAGTTTAATAAGCCACAGCTGCAAAATACTAACACGAATTCTTTACAGACGAATGGAAAAACTAGTAGAAGCCGACCTCGGGGAAGATCAGTTTGGATTCCGTAGAAATACTGGAACACGTGAGGCAATACTGACCTTACGACTTATCTTAGAAGAACGATTAAGGAAAGGCAAACCTACGTTCCTAGCATTTGTAGACTTAGAGAAAGCTTTTGACAATGTTGACTGGAATACTCTCTTTCAAATTCTAAAGGTGGCAGGAGTAAAATACAGGGAGCGAAAGGCTATTTACAATTTGTACAGAAACCAGATGGCAGTTATAAGAGTCGAGGGACATGAAAGGGAAGCATTGGTTGGGAAGGGAGTAAGACAGGGTTGTAGCCTCTCCCCGATGTTATTCAATCTGTATATTGAGCAAGCAGTAAAGGAAACAAAAGAAAAATTCGGAGTAGGTATTAAAATCCATGGAGAAGAAATAAAGACTTTGAGGTTCGCCGATGACATTGTAATTCTGTCAGAGACAGCAAAGGACTTGGAAGAGCAGTTGAACGGAATGGATGGTGTCTTGAAGGCAGGATATAAGATGAACATCAACAAAAGCAAAACGAGGATAATGGAATGTAGTCGAATTAAGTCGGGTGATGTTGGGGTATTAGATTAGGAAATGAAACACTTAAAGTAGTAAAGGAGTTTTGCTATTTGGGGAGCAAAATAACTGATGATGGTCGAAGTAGAGAGGATATAAAATGTAGACTGGCAATGGCAAGGAAAGCGTTTCTGAAGAATAGAAATTTGTTAACATCGAGTATAGATTTAAGTGTCAGGAAGTCATTTCTGAAAGTATTTGTATGGAGTGTAGCCATGTATGGAAGTGAAACATGGACGGTAAATAGTTTGGACAAGAAGAGAATAGAACCTTTCTAAATGTGGTGCTACAGAAGAATGCTGAAGATTAGATGGGTAGATCACATAACTAATGAGGAAGTATTGAATAGGATTGGGGAGAAGAGAAGTTTGTGGCACAACTTGACCAGAAGAAGGGATCGGTTGGTAGGACATGTTCTGAGGCATCAAGGGATCACCAATTTAGTATTGGAGGGCAGCGTGGAGGGTAAAAATCGTAGGGGGAGACCAAGAGATGAATACACTAAGCAGATTCAGAAGGATGTAGGTTGCAGTAGGTACTGAGATATGAACAAGCTTGCACAGAATAGAGTAGCATGGAGAGCTGCATCAAACCAGTCTCGGGACTGAAGACCACAACAACAACAACAACAAACTACAAGTATAATATGTTATTTTGAAAACTTCGCACCTTGACTCCGACTCCAGCGTCTTTTTCTCTGCACTCTCTGCTTTCTGTCCTTAGCTGTAACAGAACTTCTAAATACGCTTTATCTCTGCTATTGTTCTTTTGCCTTTCAAAAATCTTCTCTGTTGATCTATCGCATTGTTTTAAAGTTTAAAATTTCTTTTCTCCGTTGTATTTATCCCTTTCTCCTTTTTTCTCGATAGTAAACTTTTATATTCCTTTCTTCCCTCATCATACTCTTCCTTATTGAAATCTTTTCTGGGTTAGTTTTTCTTCCCACTGTTTACCTCCTTCCACGAAATAACATATTTCTTGCCGAACTGCATACTTCAATTCTCTTTCCGAATGATTACCTCCTAACGAATTCTAATATTTATTTCCCTCATATCGCTCGTTCAAAATCAGATTGTGGTACTTTCCACAAATCATATATGCTTCTTATATTCGCCCAAAATATCTCCTAAATTATCTTGTCACCATCCCTGACGGAAGAAAAAATTAAAAATGCCTATCTCCTTCCCACCTAATTATCTATTTCCTTCCTACTTCTTCACTTCCTTTCATCTACAAAAATCAACGTCCTCGTCTTTCACACTACGTCTTTAAGAGAGAATCTACAACTCTTTCGTCAAACTATTCACATGCTGATCTCTATTTTCCTTCTTACTTTTCACTCCTTCCCCAGAACACATTTGGTTTGTAGAAGAGTCACTTTCGTTCTTATTTTCCTGTCATTTCTTCATCATTCTCCATTTACATTCCTAACAACATTTATTTTATTTATTTAACTAAGATAAGTACAAGTTAAAAGTCTTATCTGTGTGCATTTTGCTATCTTTCATACTCTTTGATTTCTGGACATTTAATACAACTAAATTCTCGTGTGGAGTTACTCTTTTTTTCTTTTTGTCTAACTTTTGTATAACTTTAAATGATTCACGTGGTGCAAACCCAATGATTTTCCTGTTTTGGGATTCATCAATTCGACTGCATTATTATGGACTAGTTTTCTTACTTCCATGAGGCCTTTGTAAATAGAAAAGAATTTGTTTTCAATGATGTAACCTTCCTATTGCTTGGCACTAATTTTACAAAATGTCGATGTATTGCTTTAGGTACTGGAGGGACTTCACTTCTAACTTGGGCATTTCTATTGGTCTTCTTACCGTTCATATCGTGAATTCTGTCTTTTACCTGGGTTTTGTGGCCTCAACTCTACCGAATCATTACGCGTGTTTTGTTTCGCAGAAGCTTCATTTTCCCAACCATTCAGAGTTCTGGCCATTCCATTACCACCTGGATAACCTGGATTTTACTGTCGAAAACCTCTAAACCTTCCACTTTCGTTGGCATGGGGATTGTATCTCGGATCATTAATGCCACCGTAGTTTCTAGGACCAAATCCACCATTGTAGTTCCGTGGCCCACAAAAACCATAATTGTTATTTGCCCTCTGTGCGTTTCCAAAACCATAATTATTGTTGTTATTCCGTGGGCAACTACCACTCCTTCCAAAACCATTATCTTTTCCTTCGTTATTATTGCCATTGGAATTATTATTATAAAAACCTTGGGTGGTTGCAATTTATGACCCCTGTTATTGTTTTCTCTGATTGTACGTTGTTTCTTTGCGTTATATTCACTGCATATGAATTCAAGTTCTTTTAACATTCCTTTAAATGCTTGTATATTATCTCCTGCACTACCAACCAATGACTGCTGATAACGCAACGGTAACTTCATTGTGCACATCCGTATCAGTTCCCCATCACGGTATGCATCATCTAAACACTGATTCTTTTTTGTCATTCTCTCGAAAAATCCAACAGGCTTCTTTTCTCCTGAATTTTCGAACAACTCTTTCTGTAATAACTCATACTTTATTCTATTTTGCGTTTCTGTGGAGCAGTACCGTTCCAAAAATGCGGATTTAAATTGCTCATACGATTGACAGTTTGCAGCTACTCTTTGCATGGTTTCCGCTATTGCGCCGTCCATATGCCCACAAATGAAGTCAAGTTTATGTTAAGTGGCCAATGCTCTGGTAAACCGATATGAAATTGATTTATAAACGTACTTGGATGTAAGCCGTTCCCGCTTTCTTCGTAATGTTGGAATTTTGTGATTGTCAAAAAGTGATCATTGTCAATTTTTTCTCTTTCACCATACGGCGTTTGTGTTTTCACAAAGTTACACGTTCCCTTCGTTTGTGTCCTGTTTTCTTGTACTCGTTCTACCACATTTGGGTCTTGATATGACGTATTTATGTTCCATCTAGTATCTTATCTACGCAGTGGTGTGCAGTTATCTACACCGCACCGTTCCTCGTGTATCGGACTGAAAGATTCGTTTACATTTCCTGTTACTAGTTCAGTGTTCTGCCTTCCTATTAGGTTCATATTGCCTTGGGGTCTATAACCTGTTGTACTGTAACATTAAACGTGCGCAGTTGGTACATGGGTCGCCTAATTTGCTCTGCTCTCGGGTCACACGTGTACGTTCGGAGGATCGGCTGCCGCTCTGTTGGCGTTTACCGTTTCTCACTCCCTTGCCTGCTTCCCTCAGCTGTGTTAACTGTTCTTTTCCTATTTGCTTTTGTTTCGCTTCCGTAATTATGGACGCAACCTCTTGTGCATATACTACTGGAATTTCTTGACGTTTTTGTGTTTCCGTTACTGTTACGGAAGATTGCACAACTGACTTGTATATTTTTGGATTTCGTCCATCACTGCGTCGGATGATACTACCGATTCCGTCACCTCGCTTCTGTTTTCTGTACGATTCTCGATACACTGTTCCAATTCTGTACTAAGGTCTTCCTACTGTTTCTGATTTTTCGAGACTATGTTTTCAATGCGTGTGTCGAATCGTTTTAATGCGGCTCAGGTGACACGTTTTCTGACACTGAGCTCTTCCACGATCTGCTGTGCATTACTAGACGTCTTACGTGCTAACTTATCCACTCTTCGATTAACGTTAGACACTGCATCCTGCACCTGGTCATCACCAGAACGCATCTTTTTCTGGTCAGCCATTAACGATTGTATGAGCTCGAAGAGAATCTGTCGCCTCTCTCCAGATTTCAGTGAACTGTTCATCAACTTCCTTTCGTAATTTTTGATGATCTTCGCCAACTTTTTCGAACCTAGCATAGATTTCAAACTGGAGGCTATTTAATGCAGCATTTTTCTCTGCTTTTAAATCTGCTAACCCCACGTTTGTTTCTGCTTTTAAATCTGCTAACCCTGTATTCGTTTCAGCTTTTATGTCCGCTAACCCTGCATTCGTCTGCTTAACGACCATAGTGAGTTGCTTCAATATTGCAAACACACTGAGTCTTTTCCATCGTCACCTGTCACCATTTGATGAAAATTTTTCCGTTCGCGTCTTTCACGTGGCGTCTCATCGACTTCCGCGCACAGTACGGACGCACTTAAACACATTCTTACTGTTGGAAACTGTCCCGAATGGTTCAAAATTACTATATTCGTTTCAACGTACCGAACTTTCTAGTCCTCTGATTTTATTTCTGACCCACTAGATCCGTCATTAGTTCGTTTTTGTACGTTGTCCGACTGTGATACCAACCGTGAAGCTGTTACCATTCCCCCTCTGCACTATGACTCCATTCCGTTCCATGACTCGCACTCGATACTTTTTGCTCTACGTCTGTCTCTACATTGTGAAGATATTCTGTTTGACCTATCTGCGACACTCTCCGTTCTTCCGCCACGTCTGATCTTCTCGCTAACCTCTGTCCTTCTCGAACTGCCCGAGCTTGTGCTCTCGTCAAAATCAAGTTATATGATCTTACACGTTTCCAAAATATCATAGAAAGTTTCTTCGATTATTTATACAGCATTAGTAACATTGTTCACTGTTTGTGGATTTTCAAACCCAACCCAACAACACAGTGAATAACTTCGCGTGCGCAAGAAAGGACATACAGAAGCTACTTATACACAATGACAAGTGTTCTTCTACTTCCTAATACAGCTTTTCTACACTTTGGATCACACATTTATTGTATTCTGTCCACTATACATTTACATACATTGGGTCATAAAATAACACAATTTTCTTCCAAAGTTCAAAGATTTTTATTTTTCTTACTAATTTGACTAATTGCCATCCAAGCTGGCCAATTGCCATCCTGGCAGGGTCGCCATTTACAAGGTGCAATATTTTCTGGTTTACTTATTCTAGGACTGAACAGGACTGTGTGAGCTGTATTGACTTGTTTAATGTCGCAATATTAGCACAAAAATACATGCTTTTACACAGTTTTCAATCTAACAACAAAAAAGCAGTTGCCAGGATAATGCATCTCATCAACATCAAAAAGTGAAATAATCCTAAACACAGCAATATTAAATATTAACTCCCAGAAGGTTAAATTTTCCTAAACATTACAATATTGAAGTTAAACTAGAAGTTTCTTTACAAAATTGTTCCTACACTTGCATTATGATGTTGGTCAGTACTACGAAAATCGTCCGATTCCAGTTCAAAGATCGGTACTATTTTTAAGATGACAATCAAGTCTAAGGTGGATGGTTAGTGAAGTGACAAATTGAGCAAAAGATTACCCAAGGTCGCTCGAGTATACAGTGGACAAAAGCTAGTGAACCAACAGTTTTGCGCCTCTGCACGCGGTATTTACCTTAAGCTACGATTAGCTGTCATCTGCTAGGCCACTCTCTTCCGCTGAAATTCTTATAAAACTAAGTAAACCTTTGCTGAATTTCTCAGCAGAAACTTTCTCTAGGTTTCTCTTTATGCGAGAAAACACGTACTCATCCCTAGTCTTAGAAAGTGGCGATATACACGCGCATGGCTGGAGCAGCGTTCATATTATAATGCTCTCTCAGTTCTTTCAAGAACAGGTAACTAATTGGCTGGTTCGTTTCTCCACAGTTGGAGCTAAACGATGCTATTCCTAGTTTCTAGCTGTATGTCAGACGCTGTGAATGCAGTGTTCACACAAATGTCTCCTCTGCGTCATACAGAGCGTTATGCGCTCCATTCTGTACTTGACGCCAGTTCAGAGAAGAGTCCCCAGAAGTTTCTGTATTGTCTTACTCATAGCCGAACTGTCTCCCCACCTGGGTTCTTTCGTTCTTCATGTCACGGCTTTTTTCGGCTGATAGGAGCGTTCCTCTTATTTTGTGGAACTCTCTCTTCCATTTGCAACGTCCCTACCACTAAATTGCGTCGAACCTTTGGCATTTTCTCCTTAATAGCTCGTTTCCGCTAATGGGACGTTTTATGCCCATTCCAGATGCGTAAATGCATTCATTGACTCTCTCACATATGTAGCACTCACTGGACATGTGATCAAAAATGCGTCACTGGTTTTGTTCATATCCCTTTGAAATTCCGAAACACAGATGGGTTGTTATACTCGCTCTCCCCATCTGAGTCACCTGGTCGGTTGTTGACTTTCCGCCTGGGACTCCGCTTTAAGTGGTTTCCATGGTACCCCCTGTAGCGTGGCCCTGCCTCTGCTTGTCCCTCTGAAATTTCAAGCTACAACGCCTCCGCTGCTTGTTGCACGTTCTACTCATAGACATGCATTATATAGGAACGGTGTGTTAATTACTGTCGATTGAGTGTCATCACTGTTTTGTATTACATACTGATAGGCAAATTTGCTCTTACCCGCAAATTATGTTAGGTGTCATATTCATCTTCCCAATGTGATGTATAAAGCTCTCATGTAAGGTGCGAATCTGACCTTCTTTTATTCTGCCACCTTACAATACTAAAGTGATTTGCATTACAAAATGACAGATTAATTTATGCGTGAGATCAACCATTGCAAATGTGAAACACTGGTACATTAATAACCGTTGTCATCGCCAAAATGTTGAATGCAAGCATGAAAATGTGCATGCATTGTGTTACACAGGCGTGGATGACTGCTTGTGAGACGGTGTACCACGCCTGTTGCACCTGCTCAGTCAATAAAGGGATGGTTATCCCCTGTTGTTCATGACTCTGGAGTTTTCATCCGATTATGTCCTATATGTGCACGATTGGAGACAGATTTGGTGATCGAGCAAGTCAAGGCAAGATATCAACACCCTGTAGAGCATGTTGGGCTACAACAGCGGTACAAGGGCGAGCGTTATCTAGCTGGATAACATCCCTTGAACTGCTGTTCGTGAATGGTAGCACATCAGGTCGAATCACCAGATTCTCGCACAGATTTTCAATGAGGGTGCGTGTGATAACTACAAGAGTGTTCCTGCTGTCATACGACATCGTACCCCAGACATTTACTCGAAGTGCAGACCCAGTGCGTCTAGCACACAGACAGTTCAGGGAAGTGCAGGTCCTCATCTGGCCGCCCTCTAACAAACACACAGCCATCACTGGCACAGAGACAGAACCAGCTTCCATCAGAAAACATAACAGACGTCCACCCTGTTCTCCAATGAGCTCTCGATTGACACCACTGAAGTTGCAAATAGCAGTGGTTTGGGGTCAGCGGAATGCACGCCAAGCGCTGCTCCCCCCGTCGGAAGTTCGAGTCCTTCCTGGAGCATGGATGTGTGTGTGTGTGTGTTGTCGTTAATGTAAGTTAGATTAAGTAGTGTATATGCCTAGGGACCGATGATCTTAGTAGTTTGGTCCCATAGGAACCTACCACCAATGCACGCTAAAGGGCGTCTGGCCCGGAGCTGTCCCTGACGTAACTGATTTGTAGCAATTCTTTGTGTTATTGTGGTGCCGACTGCTGCTCAGATTGCTGCTGCATATCAGTACGATGCACCAGAGCCATATGCCGAGCGCGATGGTCTTCCATATCGGCACTGCCATTTGGCCGTCCGGAGCCCGGTCTTCTAGCGCCTGTACATACCTGTGTCCACCGCTGCCAGCAATCTTGTACAGTGGCTACATTCCTACCAGTCTTTCTGCAGTATCGCAGATTGAACATCCAACTTCTCGTAGCCCTATAGCACGACCTCGTTCAAACTCAGTGAGGTGCTCATGATGGCGTCTTTATCGCCTTGTAGCCATTCTTGACTAACATCAACTCACCAAGTCCAATCGCAAACGTCAGTAAAACCTAGTTTACACAGTTGCAGGCAACTGCGCTACCGGCCACTGCGCATGCCCGCCGCGCGTTTGCGCAACTCGTTGGTAAAACTAAACACTTTCGGCGTGTTCCAACTTTGGCGACACTAGTTGCATGAGTTTTGAGATTACGTGTTTTCGTATGGTGTAGACAACACTGAAATATGAAGTGGGGGACAGAGAATAATGTTCGCGTTTTGGATATCTATGCTTTGCATAGGTGTATGCGGGTTTTCAGTGAAGCTGATTACAAAAATAAGAAACATATTGCTGCTCCTGATCCCGTCATGTGCGATCAGAACATAGATGGTCTGACAATATCTGAACTGCAGGGCAAAATTTATTTAGTTAGGAGCACATACACAACTGAATTAAAGAAAAATACAAGCAAGTGTAATTCTAGCTGTGGCAATGCTGTCGTCTACAAGACTAAAATCCCATCGTTGGAGATGGCTGTCTCTTTGTTAAGGAGTATTCATGGCAGGATGATAGGTGGGAAGGCTATAAAAATCAAGAAGCTGCATTCTTTATTCAGTATTCATCTATTTAAAACGTCGCAGCAGTGCTCCCCATTCAGATATGTTAGAATTTTGAAATGTTGCCACTGTACAGATCTGTCTTCAAGAGGGTAGTCTTCAAACCATTCTCTTCTTAATGCTGCCTGCTTCGAATAATTATTGGTGTTAATGTTAATAATTATTACTGTTAATGTTAATAATTAATGGTGTTAATTAAAAAGCTTCATCACCAACTAAAATCGCATCTTATAGCATGCCGAGTGTTCTCGATTCCAATGCACGCAATATCATATGTAATTTCAGTTCTGGCAACAGTGCTTCATGCGTTACGTACCTTTATTCCTTATCGCATAATTAACTATTAGAAGAACTTCTTGGGTCTTCCGTTATAAATTATTTCAGCAAGGATGCTGAGCAACCGAGTTGACGTCGTTTCATTATCCAGTCACGGATCGAAACACGTTTCTTATTTTTTTCTAATGCAGCGATTGCACGCAACAAGCCTTAACTCCATCACAACTAGTGCGACGTGCAGCTGCCAAAACTTGCATTTCGGACAAGACTCAGGGACCCACAAAACGACGAAACTCAAGTGTATACTGGTGTCGCCGTGTCTACAGTCAAATCTGAAACCACTTGCGCGCAGCTCAATCCACGCAACGAGTGGCGCAGTCCAATGTCGTCGTGTAAACTAGGCTTAACGCTCACTACCGTTTCGGCGTGTATGTAAAGCAAACCTGATTTGCATTCTCACAGTAGCGCTACTAGCGCAATTGTTACGTGACCGGCATGAAATCTCTAGAGACTTCATTTTTCAGATGTAGAAACACGTCTACCAACTATGAAGCACAGCTCCTTGTTCGGGCTGCGTTTTTTTTCCCCCCGTCAGTGTATTTTATTCAGTTTATTGCATACGGATCTCATTGTATGCTACGTATTTTTCATTTAAGTCCCCTGATAATGGCTTCATGCCGAAACGCGTAAGGATCAATGGAAGAAAATAAAGAACTGTAGTAAAATAAGAAGTATTAATATCAACACATATAAACTCCTTATTCGCCATGGACGTTTGCGCTGGAGTTGCTACCTAATCCACGCAGCTTTCAGGAACTAAAACACATCTACACAGAGTCACAGAGGACGCATCCGGAATTTAATGGCAGTAAATATGACGCTCTTGTGGTTCTGAACTTTCTTCCGCCGACCCCTACAATTACAAATACACACATTTTCAAAGGCAGGTCAATAATTTGCTCTTTTCATAGTCTCGCCCATTAATAACGACAAAAATGTGTCATACACAGTATTCAAATCATGGAATATTTTTTCCATATTAGTACAAGAAATATTAAAAATCATACAAGAGACAGCATTTGCAATGTGCCAAACAGCGCAGAAGCTGTTAGGTGACCAAAGATATCAGGACATTAAATTTGTGCCCAATGTCTGAAAGAATTGGTGGTCCCAGAGTCGCGAGCAACTGTGGAAAACTGACCAGTGTCAGGAGACAAAACTGAGCTGCTCTAAGGAACAATGAGGCAAGCCGATAGGCCGTAATCTGCAGTAGGTAACAAAGCGTGATATTCTACAGGAAGATGTTTTATCTGCTCCGTCGACCGCAGTAGCCGAGCTGTTCTAGGCGCTTCAGTCCGGAACCGCGCTGCTGCTACGGTCGAAAGTTCGAATCCTGCCTCGGGCTGGATGTGAGTGATGTCCTTAGATTAGTTAGGTTTAAGTAGTTCTAAGTCTAGGGAACTGATGACCTCAGATGTTAAGTCCCATAGAGCTTAGAGCCATTTCAACCATTTCTTTATCCGCTCCACACTACCATATGAGGTACCAAGATAAAATGGATGGTGCACACCTTAATAGTAAGGAATCTGCTGATCGAAATCGACAGCCAGGTTCAGTATACAATATTACCACACCTGCTCGGATTAGAATGTTGAGTATGATTCAGCTCATTCCTCAGAGAGAACTGACGCAGTAGTATTATAGTAGATCCACATATTTTGTGTCACAAGTTAGTAAGTACTCGTAGGTGGACGTATTTTAGTTTGGCGGAATCGTTTATGTGTTAAAAATGTAGACATCCATTTTTCATGACGAGATTACAATGATACTATTAAACATATCCTGCTTATGTGCCCCAGGCTCTTCACGGTTGAAATTATACGGGACTCAGCTTGTTGCTATAAAGGGTAAACTAATTCTCAGGTTTCGTTCTTGTAGACTCCGAAACTGCATACTTCTTTTTCTCGTAGATTTATAGTGTTGAAACAACTGTTTTATATCACTAGCATTATAGTAACAAATTCATGCTGACTGTATCGAAATGTACAGAGGCACCGAATTTCAACTTAGGTTCTATTGTTAATTACTAAAAAGATGATGTCTAGACATTATTATTTCTGGGCTCACTTCTAGGACTGTTTTTTCGGTCAAAAATTTCTCTTTTCAGCGTCACTGAATTGCACGACTAAAATTCTTTCTATTGTTTTTTGTTCATCTTCAGTCAGTTTCGTCTAACAATTATTTGAGTAGTTACTATATCGTTACTGTAGCGTATGAATACAGTTTATAACCACAGCAGCGCACGTAACTAGCTTGTTAACTACCAGAGCAGCTTCTGAGAGGCAACTAAATGGCTACAGATAACATGTTGCGTGCTACTATTTGTTGGCAATGCATTCAGCATCTTGTCTACTACAGTGCAATTCATCATACTTAAGCCACATGATGTAAGCCTCATTACATGAGCTGGACATAAAGGAGAACACTTGCTTCACAGTGGAAACGAACTGACAGTCACCAACACATAACTCCTACGTCCTTCGTTACGACCTTGTAAAGATTTTTTTTATCTTTCTCCCCAAGTGATACGAACAGCTTTCCTCATCTTTCATAGAATTATGTTTCACGTTAACAAACCAGTTTTCCCGTTATAACCGGTAATTCTTTGTTTTTTACCTGTACCAGAATTATTTCTTCGCTGTCTTTCTTATTTCGTAGCTCGTTAGCGCGAATCCATTGGTCATTAGTTGTCATTCAATCTTAACTTCAATTGGAAGACTACAGTCTAATATAATTTCATTTACGTATCACTAAGTAATTTTTTAATATTTTTGCACATATTATTTTTTATTTTAAGTATGAAAAGTGATTTACAGAAGAAGTATTGTTTTCAGAGTAAACTTAGCCAGCAAAGTTAAGAATTGAAGTTGAAACATTCTTTGAGAAACATGTTTCAATTTACAGCTAAGCCATACACCTGGCCACTTTCTCTGTTACGTACTGTCCTCACAGAAATATATGCCTCAAGGATCGTTAATCATTCCACGAGTCTTCGAAATCACTTGAGATGTTTGCGGCTTGTGACATTGCAACATCTCTCTGTGCAGCAGCCAGTTACCTTCACCTTCCAACTACTTCTCTAAATAGTTGTTTCTCCGTTTTAGACATTTGTCGCAGCGTTGTATCAACTTTCCAGTACACTCGTCATAGAAGGCAGCCGCCCGTGCTTTCCGCCAATTCTCTACGCTGGTCTACAGCTCGTTGTCTGTGCCAAAGTGCTGCCTTCTTAGCCAGCGGTTCACGTGAGGAGAGAATTGTCATAACAAAGGAAACGCATGGCAGTCATGTTATGTCGATCGCATGACATCAGGCGAAATCTCTCAGCACGCCTTCTTACTTGGCGGTGACACTATTGTTATAGGCATCAATACGTACTCAGTGTGAACTCAGATCTGGAAAGGCCTGACGCGATCGGCGGGCATACTAAGGCGCTCCCCAACGCATCTGTGCGAAGCTTCAGCTTATATTCACTGTGGTTTCCATATCTCGCCCCATTGGACCTTACTTCCAGAATAGCCGTCGTACTTTAGATAAGCTGATACGAGGCTGTTAAATAGTAACTATATTTTAGAAAATAACGTAGTGAATCACTAGTTAAACTCTCGTGGTTACTAGTTTTTGAGGACGTCTCTATCGTATTTCTGATAGAGTACTAAATACTACTTTAAATTCTAATCTCTTTCCGTTTAGTAGCACACCCGTGAAAGAATTGTCTAACACAGACGAAATTAAGTACACATGAACAGAACAAATGTATAGGAAAATTCTAGTTTGTGTAGGCACATGGTGGACGACATTACAAAAATATCATAGCTTGATTGAATACTTGTCTTGTTTCTTGTGTTGCATTCTTTTTATTCTGACATGTAGGAATTCCTGGAGAGTT